>NC_133653.1:192209389-192423029 GCF_009905375.1 Apium graveolens
CCCATTCTCTTCACAAAATACTCTCATAACATAATTCTTGAACTCAGTTCCATTGTCACTCCTGATTCTTCTAACTTTGAAATCAGGATGATTGTTGACTTTCCTTATGTGATTGATGATGATTTCACTAGCCTCATCTTTAGACTTTAGGAAATATGTCCAAGAGAACTTTGAGAAATCATCTACAATTACTAAGCAAAATCTTTTCCTTGAGATAGACAACACATTGACTGGTCCAAACAAATCCATGTGTAGCAGTTGCAAAGGTTCTTCAATTGTTGAATCAAGCTTCTTTCTGAATGATGCTTTGATTTGTTTTCCCTTTTGGCAAGCATCACACAGTCCATCCTTAGAAAACTCCACTTGAGGAATACCTCTAACCAGTTCTTTCTTTACAAGTTCATTCATGGTCTTTTAGTTTAGATGGGATAGCTTCTTGTGCCATAGCCAACTTTCATCTTGACTTGCTTTACTGAGAAGACAAGTAACAGATTCTGCATTTGATGAGTTGGAGTCAGCTAGGTACACAT
Source organism: Apium graveolens (assembly GCF_009905375.1). Taxonomy (NCBI): domain Eukaryota; kingdom Viridiplantae; phylum Streptophyta; class Magnoliopsida; order Apiales; family Apiaceae; genus Apium; species Apium graveolens. The sequence continues at coordinate 192,209,920 of NC_133653.1, forward strand.
TTCCTTTTCTCACTCCAGTGAGAACCACTTTGTTGCTCCTCTTGTTTGTCACAACACATGCTTCTTTAGTGAAGGTTACTAAATTGCCTTTATCACAAAGCTGGCTGATACTCAACAAATTGTGCTTCAGACCATCCACTAAGGCAACCTCCTCAAAGATGACATTGTCTTTTGAAATCAAGCCATATCCCACAGTATAACCCTTGATGTCATCTCCAAAAGTAATACTTGGGCCAGCTCTTTCCTTGAACTCTATGAGCAGGGTAGAATCTCCAGTCATGTGTCTTGAACAACCACTATCCAAGTACCACAGATTCTTTCTGTTTCCCTGCACACATTAAAATCAAATCAAGTTGATTTTGGTACCCAAGTTTCCTCGGGTCCTGTCGTGTTAGCTTTCTTCTTTTGTTTCTTAGGTTTGATCTCATTCGACTTGGGGATATCAGGTTCATCCTTAGTCATCTGAGTTGGACCTTTGAAACTATTCATTAAAACATAATTATCATGCACATTTTGATTAACAGGAAATGGCATGCTATTTATAAACATGTTATTCCAGTAGGGCATGCTAAATGGCATTTGAGGCATATTAAATGCAGCATAATAAGGATTAGGTGCAAATGGCATATTAGCAAATTGTGCATTCATATTCTGTGTAGACATAGCATTCAAAGGCATATAAGGCATATAACTCATGTTGGGAAAGGAAGGTGGCACAGTCATGGAAGTAGGCATGGCAAGTTTGCAATTAACAGACAGATGATTAACACTACCACACTTAACACATATTTTTCTAGGAGCATACTTATCAGGTGTGTAGTTGTTGTGTTTGTTAATTCCTACTTTCCCATTTCTATTGTTTTTCTTTTTAGCCTCTGTTTTAACCTCAATCTTTTCTAGTCTGTCATTCAATTGCTTGATGGACATATGACCAACATTCACTTTCTTCTCCTTCTTCACTTGACTAGATTCTCCTGAAATAAAGTTTTTAGAAACTGATCCATATTTTTAATTTAACTTGGCAAGTTTAGCTTTACTCACAGGTTTGCTGACAGCCGACGGATGAGGATTTATGTCACTCGACGGATAACCTTTTTGATTATCCGACAGATGACCTTCATCATCCGTCGAGTCTACATCCGTTAGCAATCCTTCAACCAAATTGGATTCTAGCTTCTCTTTACTCTTTTTCCAGGCTGCATCGCAGAAGGACTCAATACCTTGAACTTTGGTGATTTGAGCATGGACATCTCTAGATGATTTTCATGCCTTAATCACCTCCTGTTCACGATCAAGCTGCTTCTTCAAAATTTCTTCTTTCTTCAATGACTCAGTTAATTCATCTTTAGCAATCTTACATTCTATTCTCAATTTTTCAAATTCAATAGACTGAGACTCTAGCACATTATTTCTCTCACTTAAAAATAAATTGTTTTCTTTGATTTTAGCATTTTCCTTAGTGAGGGATTTAAGTGTAACACGTAAATGATATAATTCTGTAGACATGTCATTTATTGCATCATTACACTCAGCTTTAGATAAATGTGCAAGGATAGTGGTGATTACCTGATTACTTGAAGAACTTGTCTCTGTTTCATCAGACTTGGCCATTAGGGCTATACTTATATAGCTGACATCTTCATCCTCATCCAAACCATCTACTGCCCAGTCATTTTCTTGTTTAATAAAAGCCCTTTCCTTTTGTTTGAGCAAGTCAAAGTACTTCTGTTTATAATCCACAGGCTCAAACTTCGTTTTGCCAGAATCTGACTTTCTAAACTCACTGGCAAAGTGCCCTGCCAAGCCACATTTGAAACACTTGAATTTTAATTTATCAACCATATTTCTATTTGGCTTAGCTGCTCCAAAGTTCTTCTTGAACTTGAGCTTGGAAAATCTTCTGGAAAGAAATGCAAGATGTTCATCAATGTCATCCATATCATCTTGGCTCAAAGAATCTTCATTTTCTGCTACCAGCCCCTTACCCTTGTTTTCACAGACCTTTGAAGTAGACTCAACATCTTCTATCTTCTATCTTCATCTCCTTCTTTTTCTTTAACTCAACAACCAGTGCAATGGACCCTCCTTTCTTTCTCCCTTTCTCCATTCTTTCATCTTGCTCTATTTCAAGCTCATAAGTCTTTAGAATGCCATACAGTCTCTCTAGTGTAAACTCATTGTATTCTTGTGAATTTCTCAAGGAGACTGTCATTTGTTTCCATTCTTTTGGAAGGGATCTCAGAAATTTGAGGTTCGAATCCTTGATTTGGTAGACTCTTCCATGCAGCTTCAGAGCATTTAGTAGCTTTTGAAATCTACTAAAGATATCAGTGAGAGTTTCACCTTCTTCAAAGTGGAAATGCTCATATTGCTGAATTAATAACTGCATCTTGCTTTCTCTAACTTGTTCAGTGCCATCACAAATTTTTTGAATGGTGTCCCAAACCTCTTTGGTTGTCTTGCAATTGATGATGTTGTCAAACATGTCACCATCAACTCCATTGAACAGAATATTCATGGCCTTCTTGTCTTTCCTGACTTGTTCAATATCAGGATCTGACCATTCATGCCTTGGCTTGGGAACTGATGGCTCATTTCCAGTTGCAGCTCTCATTGGTACGTGATGACCTCTCTCTATGCAATCCACATAGGCCTCATCTTGAGAAAGTAAATGAAGATGCATCTTTACCTTCCAGTGATGGTAATTATCTTTGTCCATAAAAGGAATCTTGACTCCAACATCCTTTGTGACAGTCTCAACCCCGGGGTCAGGAGTTGACGTCACCAACAACAATAATAACAATCATAATTCAGTCCAACTCATTAATAATACATAACTACGACCCCTTTTTCCAAGACCTTCTCCAGGTTTAAGTATGATTTAGATTACAACTATTACAAAACTGACTTACATCAAACCATCCTGACGCAACTAACTTAATACAGCAACTCAGTAGACCATCTTTGGTCCAACACAACAACCTCAGAGGAGCCTGACACGAAGAAACTGGAACCCTGCCCTGACTATTGCGAAAGAATCTCCTAGGCATCTGTAATACATATAATATGTTCTGCAAGGGTGAGCAATCAATTGCTCAGCAGTACCACTATATGAATAACAAGTAAAAAGAAATAATTTAAAGTAAAGCAGTTATAGGAACAGAATTCATAACTTGCTAGAAAACAAGTAAAATATGTATGAACTAGATATCAAAACTAGAATGCTCTGTAAAACCAAATCAACAGTTGTGTGCTGTGCATAAATACCAGAGTTCAATTTTTTTAGCATGCTACTTTCATTTTCAAATCTTTTGTCCCATCACAGGACCCATAAAACCATTTGTCCTGTTACGGGGACCCAAAATCATTTGTCCCGTTACAGGAACGACTAAATCACAATCAGATATATATATATTGGATGTTATCTAGGGATGGCTGATCAAGCCTCCACACAAATTATCTAGGATAGTTGGCCGGGCTATCACACAAAATGTCTAAGAAAGCTGATCGGGCTTTCACACAAAATTACCGGATCCGCAGAGACTAGCTAGGTCTCTGATTATCTATGCTGGACTAATCGGTTATGTAATGCGCGCAACCGAATTAGCCACTTACGCAACGTTATCCAATATCTGATTCATTTTATCCAGTTTTCAAATCCACTTTTACCTATCTCTTTTCAAAACAATTTCTATCACAACAAACTATTCAAAACTCCCTTTCATTTTAATCACGTTTAGAGATAGGTACTTTCAGAAGTTACTTTTCCCCAAAAACATATTAAACAGCATTTTCAAATACAGGGGATACGTAACTTAAAACGTTTCTGTTTCTTTACGAGAATGAAACAACAGCTATACATATATACTGAACCATAAAAGAATGGTCAGGGGTACTTGCCTTGCAGAGCTTTACAACTAATACCGATCGACCTTGGACTGACTTGGACACTCGGCTTTACCGCCTTACTAATAGACTATCCTGGATCCGACTTCCACGCTCAGGTCCTTCATTCGGAACCTCGCTGCGCTTGTCGACTGATCACTGGGTTATCCTTAGTTCAATATCAATTCCTGAGTTCTTCGACTAGAACCTATAGATCCGAAATACCCTACGTTAGATGTCTAGGTATGCTTGACATATCCTTGTGTTAGGTATGAATACAACATAGAGGGGGGGTGAATGTGTTTTAGCTTAAATGTTTGATTTTCGATCGACTTAGGCTTTAGCAGTTGGTTGTTGTTAATGATTTAGTAGAATGGATATTAAACATAAATAGCTGAGCAAATATGTAAAACAAAGATCTTCAAAACTCACTTAATTTTATATTAAAAATCAAGCAGTGTTTTGCTACAAAATCTCTAAGTTCTTATTTTAGAACTTAGCTTCTTTCTTGAGAGAGACACACTATTTTTTTTTCTAATCTGATTGTTCTTCTTAACTTAACTAGAGGACCAGTGTTAACTTTATAACTCAGTTAACTGCTGGTTTACACGGTGGATAATAAACATGCTATTATCTTTTCTAAACTGTCACTTGTCATTTCTATTTATAGAAAAGCAAATCTTCCATTTCTGGCTTAGCATATCTTTAGCTTCCCGTGATTACTTTAATCTCCTCTGTCAGTTAATCTTTGTCGTTGATCTTGCACATCTCTCAAGCTGCTTTTTGTAGACTTGTCAATCCAGCTGTGTGAATTGTTTGTTGATTTGCAACCTTGGATATTGAACTGTTCTGCAATTCTGTACTTAGAGAAATTTATTCACTTCGAGATCTCCAATTAAGTCGTAGAGAACTCGACATCTCGATAGGCATATTGGCTTATCGATATCTTTGAAACTTCATTGTTGCCTTGACTTATCAACAACTCTGAGTTCTCTAGTGAATTTTGGTTTATCGATAACTCAGAGTTCTCTAATGGACTTTGGCTTATCGATAACTCAGAGTTCTCTAATGAATGTATACTTGTCGATATCTCTGAGTTCTCGACAGACAATTCCTGAGTTCTCTATACCCGGTGGATGTTGTTTATCCATCGAGTAGTGATGGTTTATTCGTCGAGTAGACATTCCTCATCCGTCGAGTGGATATTGCTCATCCGTCGGGTATATGTTACTCATCCGTCGGTACTCTCTGGAGTTTAAATGACTTCTCGATAAGTCATTCTGGAGTTCTTGAATGATTTCTCTATAACACTAATTCTGTGACTTGTAGAGATCTTGACTTAGAATGTTTTACACCAAACAGATTTATTCAACTCCAAGCTTCTTCATAATTCTTCCGAGGCATGATCTTCTTGATCTTCTTCCAGATAGAATTATTAGGCTTGACACTGTTTAGAGAAAAATGCTCCAGTCTGCTCCATTTACATTTTACAAACATTAAGTGTTACAAGTATGAATTACAGATTAAGGTTACAATACAACTAATCTTAGGGTTGTCAGTATGACTTAGTCTTGTTATGATACAGGCATGTCTTGCACAACAATCTCCCCCAATTTGTGAGAAGATTGCTTATCACAAATTCATGCCTGTTAACAAGACTAACCCCAAGTTAAAGAATGAAAATAAAATGATAGAAAAGTTGATACAACACTTATACATTGGACAATTTACAATAATTAAGTAAAGACTGAGCTGTCTGATTCTTTCTCAATTATGTTTTTAATTTGCACAAGTATTTCCAATTCTTCTAGAATGGGGGTGTCAGCTAGAGCCTCTATTAGTTTCAGCAAATCTGGCTTAGGATATCTAGCTAACATCCCTATCCTATAACTTGACAAAGAGCCAGCTTTTATATTTAGAAATCTTCCTTCCTTTGATATTCTACTCTTGCCTGCTGCCTTCAACTCTTCTGATCTTCTGATATACTCATCAATCTCATGCTCATACTTTCTCCTCCTTTCAACTAGTAACTCTTTATGCTTATCTCTCATCTCCTCTCTGTTAACCACAAACACTGCCAATACTGTTCTCCATGCCTTAGTGGCTGAATCTTTACCATTCATCAAGCTTATCACCCTTTTCAGTTCAACAATTGAGAGAGAATCCTTTAGTCTATCTCCAAGCTTTTGAAAGGACCCATCACTGTAGTAGATTCTGACTTCTCTAATGTTAACAATCCAAATTCTGACAATTCTTTCAGCTAGCTGTTGGAAGTAGTCTTCATCTGAATCAACAACATTTAGAGGTTTGAAATCATCTTGATTATATCTGTTCCAGATGGCCTTTTCACCAAATCCATGATCATTGAGAAATTCAGCTGTCAGTTGTCTTCTTTTCTTCTGATTCTTCTCTTGATCTTGGCTTCTTTTGGACCTATTCCAACTGTTTTCAAGTGTGTTTTATGGGGTGGCTTGAATGAAGGTATAGTTTTGAGTCTTTTCAGAGAAATATGGCTGTGAGTGATTTGTGTTTTGAGGAGAGAGTTTGCTGTGAGCTTATAGAAATATTTAGGCTTAGAGGTTTGAGGTTGAGCAGTTTTTGATGAGATTGAGTGTGAAGGTTTAGCAGTTGGTATTTGGATATTTAGGGTTTTGAGAGATTGTGAGGTATCATTCTTTTGCCTTTGCCTCCTTCCATCCCTCCTTTGATTCTCAGATCCACTTTTCTTCTCCTTCTCTTTCTCACTATCACTTTTTCCACCAATTGCCTTACTAGATTGACTTGAGTTTGAGCCAGAAGGATTTTGACCATCTTTCTTCTGCTCATCATCACCCAAGTCATCCGTGTTGGTTTTAGTTTTAGGCAAATTGGCTTCAGAGTTATCAATGTATCTCCTCAGAATCTTGATCATAGCTTCATCTTCACTAGTCTTCAATTTCTTACTTTTCAGCCCATACTCAAGCACCATTATCAGTCTTCTGTTGGCCATGATACAGTTTTTAGGTACTTGGAAATGTTTCTGTTGCTTGGTTGTAGAGCAGATATAGTGCACCCCTTTGCTAGGATGTAGATAAGCTTCTGGGAATGCAGCTTCTTGAGCCTTCTTCAACTCTGCTAGTAGCATTTTCTCTTCATTGTTGATTATTCTGACTTTGTTAATCAGAATGTCTATTTCAGATGCTCTTTTAGAAATCAGATAATTGAAGTTGACTTGCATACATCTGTCTACACCAGAATCATTAAAATTGATCACTATCCTTTTCTCCAAAAACTGGTCCTTGACTGGGATTTATAGCACCCTGATATAATTGATAGTCTTTTCCAAGGTTTTCGTAAGTGGAGAAATTATTGTTGAGAGAGTTCCTTGACCCAGTGAGCAAGTTGTCAAACTCTTGTGTCATTCCTGGACCTTGAGCAGCCATAAGGAGCCTCTCTTGTTCTAGACCTTGTTCTTGACTTTTGAGTGTTGATTGTGCTAGCCTTGCATCTATCTCCCCCTTAGTCTTGGTGACAGGCATGAGTAGGGGAGTAGGAATCTCAGGTCTTATAGCTTCAGGCAATGCTGGCAGTGGTATGTTGAGTTTTCCCATAATGGCTCCCAAAGTAACTGTATTCTGCATTTGTAAATGCCTATGGGACTCCACTAGGGCCTGAATATCATGCTGTTGACTCTCAACCAGTGCAGTTAGAGCTCTGACTTGTGAAGATAAATCTGAGTTGGAAACTTGATCTTGAATTTCTTGTATCTGAGGCGTAGAGGTTTTGGCTGAGAAGGACCCAAGGTGTTCATCAACAGCTTTTCTGACACCCTCCATGAGAAGAAATGAAGGCTCATACCTAGCAGTATGCATTTGATTTAGCTTGACCCTGGTATCATTTGAATTTGTCATATGAGCTTGAACTTGATCAAACAGGGCCTTGAAAGAGCTCCTCATTTTTTACACTTCCTTCTCTATGGAGGCCAGATCCATCCTTGACATTTGCTCAATGAAAGACTGGAGTTGATTTTTGATGTCTTTTTGAGAAGGCATAATGTCATCCATCTATTCCTTGATCAACCTCCTGACTTTATCTTCATTACCAATCAATTTTACTTCAAGGGCCTTTCCAAAGAGATGGAAAGCCTTGAGTTGAGCTTTATGCACATCCACAATGGCATCATAGACTTCAGGAGGAGTGAGAGTTTTAGCATTGCTGTCCAAGATAGTTATGTATTCTCTCCTGAATCTAGCCAAAACTTCATCTATTTCTGCCACATGGTCACCAGACAACCAGGCATCTACATTTCCATCCTCTTCAGCCTCATCTACTATCTTCTCCTTATGTTGTTCAACCTCTTCATTGAAGCATAGCAGTATAGCTTGATAGTCCTGGTTCCCCATATCTGAAGTGAGCAGTTGTTGAGAAAGATTGGCCAAGCCTGAGATTTGATCTACCAACATGTCATCAACTGTAGAAGGCTGAGCTTCCATATCGTGTAGCCATTGTGCCATGACATGTGGTTGGTTGGGTTGAGATGTGGATGGCTGTTGAGAAATGTTCATGGTACCACCTGTGACTGAAGTCACAGTTTGACTCATAGATAGATCTGTGGTTTTGACAGTTTGTTGTTCACCACATGTAGTAGGAACCTCCATTGGAATTGGAGAGGATTTGACTAGGTTACTGTCATGTACACTAGCCTCAAACCTTTGTGCACCTTGCACAACACTGTCACAGAAATGTGATGAACTTGCCTCTCCCATAACAGGGTCATTGGCAATTGTACTCCTAGCTGCAACTGTGAAGGCAATTTCAGCTAGGGTTGTGAGGGGAGTTGTTCCTTCTAGAGGAACCTCCAATTAAATTGGAGAGAATTTAGATAGCTCCCCCTCAGGAGTACTACCCTCAAACCTATTCATCTGTAAAGATGATTGTGCACATGAAGGTGCAAAAGTGACCATGGGGTCTTCAGTGAAAACTGATGAAACCCCCATGTTTGTGATGGTGTCATCAAGATCTACCCCAGCTAGTAGTCTCTCACCATCTAGATGTTGATTCTGGGTGGTGAGCATAGTTTCATGAACCATGTCACTTGAGTGTTGGTGCACTTGGGAATCAGATTCAAGTGCTCTATATGATGAAGAAATTTGGGAGATTAGAGAAGTTTGCTCAGTTGTGAGTGTTGGCAGCTCCCCCATAATGGATGAGGGAGCTTCAAGTGATGTGCCCTCACTGTGTGTGCCATCCTTATTTCTTCTACCATACACTCTAGGTGCAGGTTGTGCTGACTCAGTACAGGATGCATTGGGGTGAATGCTCTTTTCAATAGATACACCTTGTTGAGAGGATGCATCTAGTAATTGTTTACTCCCCATTTGTTCAACTGTGCCCTTTTGGGAGGACATAGAGGTGTTTTGAGTGGTCAACTGAGGTAATTTACTCTTCTTTGGTCTCTTGACCAAGGGTGACTCTAGTACAGTAAGTATTGTTTCACGCTCATTTACAACAGCAAGGGTAGGTTCCTTTCTCTTCTTTTTACTCACTTTAGTCTTTTGAGAGACTAAAGTGGTTGGTTTGCTAACATCTAGTGGTTTAGAAGAAGGGGCCGCAGCCTTGAAAGGTCCCTGTTGGTGTGCTTGTGTTTGTGCTTCCACAGGCTCAGGAACCATAGCTGAATTAGCAAATTTAGGAGCCCTCATGTCTGGCATAGGGTAAGGATCAGTCCTGAACCTCTCCAACATAAATGGAGTGATTCTGAGACTTACACTCACCTTATTCTTTGAAGTAAGTGAGCCAAATATAATTTTGGACACTTGCTTGCAATTGCCAATTCTACTACTATCAATACAAGCTAACAAATGTATGTCATTGACTTTATGAGCTAAAGTAGACATAATAAACCTTGGAAAAAAGATTTCTTTACCTCTATTCTTCAAAGGCATAGTAAGCCTGGTAGCCAGCTCCTCCAAAATTAGACCTCCAACATTCAGATGCCTGTTGTGAGCTATTGAGAACACTAGCTTCTGCACCACACTTGAGATGTTGTCAAAGCCAGTTTTTCTGCAAGTGAAAGCCCTGACTACAGAGTCAAACACAAGGGACCATTCCTTCCTAAGGTTTGTTCTGTTCAGGCTTGCCAAGTTGATTGAGCCACTGTAGTTGATGAAGTCCATGAATTCACTCAACTCATCTGCAGTTGGCATCTCTCCATAATTCGCAGTTGGCAATCCCAGGGCTGTATTTACATCAGCAGCTGAAAACTCAATTTCCTGGCCTCCAATTGTGCATGTGACCACCATAAAAGTGACATTCTCTAAAACAACTGTCCTAGTTATAGTTGATGTCCAAAATTCATGAAGAACGTCCAAATACAGCACAGGACTTGCAGTTAAAGCACCTGCAATGTAGGATTCAGAAAGAAACTTCACAAACCCCTTGAAACTATCAGGGGCTTGGTTAGCATCAAGAAAAGCAATAAAGTTAGTTCCCTTCTCTGGAATGATAGCTCTAACAATGTTTTGTGCCATTGTAGTGTTTAGAAGTAGTGGGTAAGAGAAAGTTTTGAGAAAGGAGAAAAAACGAGAGAGAAATCGCCTTTTGTCTGAAAGTGAGGTCACTTGAGATCTCGAGAAGGTGTAAGTGCAGTGTGTGTATCGAGAAGTCTGGGTATTAATAGAAAAAGTAACTTATCGAGAAGTCAAAGATGACTTATCGAGAACTCTGATAAATACCCAGTTTGACTGAAAATGGACTAAAATAATTCTAATTTATTTGAATTGAATCAAATTGAAATCAGAATAAATTTTCCAAAAGTATTTGTCTAAAATAATTCATTGAATTAAATTATTTTAGTTATGAGTTATTGATAAATCTCAAAATATCCTTGTCGAGAACTCTGTGAATTAACATTATTAGAGAACTCTACATGGTCTTATCGATAAGTCATAATAAAGCTTATCGAGAAGTCATTCGAGAAGTCTGTAAATAGACTTATCGAGGACTCACTCTAGAACTCTAAAATGACTTGTCGATAAGTCATTTTGACTTATCGAGAACTCAGTTCTCTATACTTTTGAGTGTTGTTTTTCTACCTTGTGTTAATTTTACACATTAAAGATGTAAATTAACAACTAAGCAGTTTACTTAGAATTTGAAATATTTTAAGTTAATTTTTTTTTTGAGTTTTAAAGAAAAATAAATATACAGAGATTCTGAAATATTTATAATTCATATTTCAGTTAATTTCCAATTAAATCAAACTAGGTTAATTTATTAGAAATTAATCTGCTGCAAAACATTAGTTGAGTTCTTGTCTTAGGATGAAGAATTGAGCATTCCAATTTCACTCACAAGTCTAGTGAAGGTTGCTTCATCCAAAGGTTTATTAAAAATATCAGCTAATTGTTTTTCTGTTGGAACAAAAATGAGCTCAATGGTACCATTTGCAGTATGTTCCCTGATAAAATGGTACCTAACATCAATGTGCTTTGTACTAGAATGATTAACTGGATTAGCTACTATAGATATGGCACTAGTATTGTCACACATAATAGGAATTTTGTGTAACACTAGACCATAGTCCATTAGCTGATTTCTAATCCAAAGCACTTGAGCACAATAACTTCCAGCAGCTATATATTCAGCCTCAGCTGTGGAAGTTGACACAGATTGTTGTTTCTTACTATACCAGGACACAAGTCTTTGACCAAGAAATTGACAGCTTCCACTAGTACTTTTCCTATCAACCCTGCATCCGGCAAAATCTGCATCTGTGTATCCAACAACTTCAAAACCAGTTCCCTTAGGATACCATAATCCCAAGTTTGGAGTTCCCTTTAAGTATCTGAAAATCCTTTTTACAGCCATCAAATGTGATTCCTTTGGATTGGCCTGAAATCTGGCACATAGACAAGTAGCAAACATGATGTCTGGTCTACTAGCAGTCAGATAGAGCAATGAACCAGTCATTCCTCTATAGCTTATAATATCCACACTTTTGCCTTTCTTGTCTTCATCCAACTTGGTTGCAGTAGACATTGGTGTAGATGCAGGTGAGCTATCCACCATACCAAATTTCTTCAATAAGTCATTCACATATTTGGTTTGACTGATGAAAATACCATCACTTCTTTGACTAACTTGAAGGCCAATAAAGTAACTCAATTCTCCCATCATGCTCATTTCATACTCACTCTGCATAAGCTTAGATAATCTTTGACAAAGCTTTTCATTTGTAGATCCAAAGATAATATCATCCACATAGATTTGAACTAGGATCATATCTTCATCATGCTTCTTGTAGAAGAGAGTCTTATCAATAGTACCTCTGGTAAAACCATGTTTGAGTAGAAATTCTGACAGTGTGTCATACCAGGCTCTAGGTGCCTGTTTCAGTCCATATAGAGCCTTGAGTAATTTGTAAACAAAGTTAGGGAATTCTGGATCTTTAAAGCCAAGTGGATGTTGCACATAAACTTCTTCTTCTAGTTCACCATTAAGAAAAGCACTCTTGACATCCATTTGATACACCTTAAAATTTGAGTGTGCAGCAAATGCCAGAAAAATTCTTATTGCTTCTAGTCTTGCAACAGGAGAAAAAGTCTCATCATAGTCAATTCCCTCTTCTTGTGAATAGCCTTTAGCAACCAGCCTTGATTTATTTCTAGTAGCAATTCCATTTTCATCCATTTTGTTCCTGTACACCCACTTAGTTCCAATTATGCTTCTGTTCTTTGGTGCAGGGACTAATTTCCAAACTTTGTTTCTCTCAAACTGATCCAGCTCCTCTTGCATGGCACATATCCAGTCAGGATCCAATAGGGCTTCTTCACTTTTCTTGGGCTCTACTTGAGACAGAAAACATGCATGTAGGCATTCAGTAGCAGTTGCACTTCTAGTTCTCACACCAGCTGAGGGATCACCAATAATAGCTTCTACTGTATGACTCCTATCCCACTTTCTGGTGTGTGTTTGTTGACTATTGCCTTCATCATTTTCTTCAGTATTACCATGACTGTCATTTCCATTCTCTCCTTCTCCCCCTGAGTTTGTGCCATCAAATTCAGGTGTCTGAAGAGAGCATTCATTTTCATGATTTTGTTCAGAGATCTCTTCATTTGTCACTTGTTGTGTCACAACTTCATTTTTCTCATCAGAATCACTGTCAATGGTTAGATTTCCAAATGTTAGGGCTTCAGCATCATTTACATCAAGGCATTCCAAGCCTGGACACTTGTCATCATCAAAAGTCACATCTGTGCTTTCCATAATTTTCTTTTGATCAATCACATAAACTTTATAGGCTGTTCTTTCCAATGAATATCCCAGAAAAATTGCTTCAAAAACTTTAGAGTCAAATTTTCCCACATATTCAGAGTTGCCTTTTAGAATATAACACTTGCTTCTAAACATATGTAGATGCTTCACTGTAGGATTCCTGTTAGACATGATTGAGTAGGGTGATTTGCCATGAGCTTTGTTGATGAGATATCTGTTTTGAGTGTAGCATGCAGTATTAACAGCCTCTTCCCAAAAACTAGTTGGCAACTGAGCATCTTGTAGCAAAGTTCTAGCAGCTTCAACCAATGTTCTATTTTTCCTCTCAACCACTCCATTCTGTTGAGGTGTTCTAGCTGCTGAGAATTCTTGAACAATGCCTTTGCTTTTGCAGAATTCACTTAATGTTGAGTTTCTGAATTCTGTTCCATTATCACTTCTCAATCTTTTCACACTAACCTTTCCTTCAGCTTGCTTCTCAATTTTCTTGATGTGCTCAATTATAATGTTTGGAGTTTCATCTTTAGAGTACATGAACTCAACCCAAGTGTATCTTGAAAAATCATCAACCATGACAAGGGCATATTTGTTCCTTGAAATGGACAAGACATTTACTGGCCCAAACAAGTCCATGTGAATAAGTTGCAGAGGTGCACTTATAGAATTCACAGATTTTGACTTGTGACTTGATCTTTTCATTATTCCTTTCTGACAAGCTTCACAAACTTCCAGTTGAGCAAATTCCAGATTGGGCATGTCTCTCACAAGTTCCTTCTTGACTAGGCTGTTGATTGCTTTGAAATTCAAGTGAGATAGTTTTTTATGCCACAATTTGCTTTGCTCTTCTGATGCCTTGGTGTAGAAACAACACATTCCATCCTTATTTGTTGAGTCTAAGTCTGCAACAAACAAGCTTCCCTTTCTTACTCCTTTAAGAGCAATTTCACCAGTCTTTTTGCTAATAAAAGCACAATCTTCTTTGTTGAAAATAACTTGAAAACCTCTGTCTGCAAATTGACTAACACTTAGGAGATTTACTCCTAATCCAGCAACTAGTGCTACATCTTCAATGACAACATTTCCAGAAACAATCTTGCCATATCCCATTGTAAATCCTTTGTTGTTGTCTCCAAAGGTTACCAAAGGGCCAACCATCTCCCCAAATTATGATAGCATGGCCTTATCACCTGTTATATTCCTGGAGCATCCACTATCAATGATCCATATGACCTTCTTTCCTTTGCCCTGCATACAATGAGGATTAAGTGTATTTAGCTACCCAAACTGTGTTGGGTACTTTCTTCATGTTAACTGATTTTGCAGAAGTAGAATGAGAATTTTGAGATAAAATGGAATTCATAGACTGTTGAGCATTTTCCCTTTTAGATATAGAACCAACTTTTGATTCTATGAGATCAATTCTCAATTTGTGGCAACTCTTCATCACTTTCATGTTGCAGGGAATGCAATCAAACTTGTCACAGAATGAATAGGGATCATTTGCCTTAGCTTCATTGTACTTGCAGACTCCTTCAGGTGGATTGCTAACAGTCTTTTTACAAAGATGAGTTAGGTGATTCATTGATCCACAATTCTCACACTTCTTTCTAGGAGCATCCGCTACATAAGCAAAATTATTGCTTTTGTTTATCCCAATCTTTCCATTTCTATTCTTCTTTTTCTTTTTGACCTGTTTAGCTTTAATCTCCTTCACAGGCTCCTTAGTTTCTTGATTGGCTTTTGGTGTTTCAACAGAGATGGAAGACTGAGTTGTCTCATCATTTTTCTTTTGCTTGTCCTCATCAGCTATCTCTTGTTTGATGATCAACTCTTCTTCACTGAAGTTCACCTCACATGCCTTGAACAAAGGTGATTCAAATTTCTTCAAAATAATTGGAACATCTTCAGTTTGAGTTGATTTCCCTTTGTCACTGACAGACTTCCTCTTGTTGTTCAAATCCTCATAATCAAGACCAATGGCAATGTTTGCACATGGCTTGTTCTTTTCATGATATTGTCCAATCATCTCAGAAGCATTTTTGAAGGATTTCAGCTTCACTTCATTCTTCTCCAGCCTTTCTCTCAATACTGCTTTAATTTCAATTGCACACTTTAATTTATTCTTTAAGTATGCAATTTCTTGTTTAGCAACATCAAGCTCAACCAGCAACAATTCAGTCTCTTGTTTTTCACTCTCAAGTTTTTCATTGATCTTTTTCAATCTGCTAACTTCCTCATTTGTAGCAACCATGCTTGAATGAATGTGGAACATTTCTGTGCTCATCTTTTCAACAGTTTCCTTATATTGACTCACATTTAAATCAATTATGGTGAGAGTTGGTACTTGTGATTTAGATGATGAAGAGTATCCTTGCTCCAAGGCCATGAGTGCATAATTTCCAACTTCTTCATCTTCATCATTATCTGAATCATCCCAGCACTTGCCCTCAGCAATATAAGCTTTCCCTTGTTACTTCTTTAGAAGAGCATCATACTTTGCTTCCAATTCAAGATAGGCCTTGTCTTTCTTTGCTTTCTTAGGTTTCCTACATTCTGTAGCAAAATGGCCCAACTCATCACAGTTAAAGCATCTTATTTTTGATCAATCAACAGATCCAGTTTTGTAGCCAGTTTTGCTATCAGGAGCGTACTTCCCTTTTCCTTTCCAGCTACTGTCTTTGTTGAAGAACTGTCCTTTGCTTTTGAAAAATCTTGGTTTCTTTACTCTAATATTAGAGAATTTTCTAGCCAAGTAAGCCATTGATTTTTCTAGCTCATCAAGCTCATCAAGAGTGTAGAACTCATTTTCTTCATCCAATTCCAGTATGACTTGCTCTTCAGTGTCATTGACTCTTTTCTCACTTGTAGGAATGACTGGAGTTGGGGATCTTTGCTCATCATTAAAAGTTTGGCCTTCATTCACAATCAGTGCACTTGAGCCATCCATTACATATCCTTGACCAACCCTTAATGACCTCTTTTGAATCATTTCAAGTTCATAAGTTTTCAGAACCCCATAGAGCACTTCCAATGTGATTCTACTCAAATCCCTTGCTTCTCTGATTGCAGAGATCTTTTGTTCCAAATGGTCAGGAAGAGTGAGCAAGAATTTCAAATTCACTTCTTCAACATCATAAAATTTATCATGAAGCTGCAAGTCATTTATCAGCTTATTAAACCTTTCAAACACATCAGTAATACCCTCCTTTGGTTTAGCCATAAAACCCTCATACTGAGAAATCAATATCCTTCTTTGATTTGACCTAACCTCCTCAGTTCCTTCACAAAGTATTTCAATCTTTTCCCAGATCTGTTTAGCAGTGTCACAGTTGACAATGTTATTATACATTACATTGTCAAGTGACTCAATTAGTATCAGTTGTAAAGCACTATCTAGGGAAACTTTCTCTCTTTCAGGTTCAGTATACTCAGAAGGATCCTTGGGAGCATAATGAGCTGGAATAACCATATTTCCATCTGTGGTTTCCTCAACTCTAACTACAGGAGTGAAGGGCCCATTCTTGAGGATACCAATGTAAAGGTGATTGGCCATTCTTATAAACAGCAACATTTTCTTTTTCCATAAAGTGTAATTGGCCTTATCAAAGGGAGGAATCTTGATACTACTGATTTTCTGTGTATTCATTTTTCCAAGATCTAATCTGTTTACTTTCAGATTTTGCTCTGATACCACTTGTTAGGTATGAATACAACACAGGGGGGTGAATGTGTTTTAGCTTAAATGTTTGATTTTCGATCGACTTAGGCTCTAGCAGTTGGTTGTTGTTAATGATTTAGTAGAATGGATGTTAAACATAAATAGCTGAGCAAATATGTAAAACAAAGATCTTCAAAACTCACTTAATTTTATATTAAAAATCAAGCAGTGTTTTGCTACAAAATCTCTAAGTTCTTGTTTTAGAACTTAGCTTCTTTCTTGAGAGAGAACACACTATTTTTTTTCTAATCTGATTGTTCTTCTTAACTTAACTAGAGGACCAGTGTTAACTTTATAACTCAGTTAACTGCTGGTTTACACGGTGGATAATAAACATGCTATTATCTTTTCTAAACTGTCACTTGTCATTTCTATTTATAGAAAAGCAAATCTTCCATTTCTGGCTTAGCATATCTTTAGCTTCCCGTGATTACTTTAATCTCCTCTATCAGTTAATCTTTGTCGTTGATCTTGCACATCTCTCAAGCTGCTTTTTGTAGACTTGTCAATCCAGCTGTGTGAATTGTTTGTTGATTTGCAACCTTGGATATTGAACTGTTCTGTAATTCTGTACTTAGAGAAATTTCTTCACTTCGAGATCTCCAATTAAGTCGTAGAGAACTCGACATCTCGATAGGCATGTTGGCTTGTCGATATCTCTGAAACTTCATTGTTGCCTAGACTTATCGACAACTCTGAGTTCTCTAGTGAATTTTGGTTTATCGATAACTCAGAGTTCTCTAATGGACTTTGGCTTATCGATAACTTAGAGTTCTCTAATGAATGTATACTTGTCGATATCTCTGAGTTCTCGACAGACAATTCCTGAGTTCTCTATACCCGGTGGATGTTGTTTATCCGTCGAGTAGTGATGGTTTATCCGTCGAGTAGACATTCCTCATCCGTCGAGTGGATATTTCTCATCCGTCGGGTATATGTTACTCATCCGTCGGTACTCTCTGGAGTTTAAATGACTTCTCGATAAGTCATTCTGAGTTCTCGAATGATTTCTCTATAACACTAATTCTATGACTTGTAGAGATCTTGACTTAGAATGTTTTACACCAAACAAATTTATTCAACTCCAAGCTTCTTCATAATTCTTCTGAGACATGATCTTCTTGATCTTCTTCCAGATAGAATTCTTAGGCTTGACACTGTTTAGAGAAAAATGCTCCAGTCTGCTCCATTTACATTTTATAGACATTAAGTGTTACAAGTATGAATTACAGATTAAGGTTACAATACAACTAATCTTAGGGTTGTCATTATGACTTAGTCTTGTTATGATACAGGCATGTCTTGCACAACACCTTGCTAACAACTTACCCATTCGATATCAAATCCCGACTCGTAATATACATAGCCTTATAGTACATGAAACAGCTAGGGTCCACATACCCAAAACTTGGTTTGACATTTACTTTTATAAAATACATATAAGCGTCGTTTCAGTAAATCAGGGTCATCGAATATTTTGCAAAATATTCATCACAACACGTACTTATGATTCATACAATATTTATTAGGTAATTATGCGTTCGATTAGTATTCCTGATAATACACAGGACACGTTCCCGCAGTTTTCGAAATCTATTTCTCGAAAATTGGACAGCATCTCCTCTGTTTATCGAACTACCCGTCGAAATACAATGACGTCAATCCAATAACAATCAATCTCACCACAATCGTAATCCAACAATCCAACCAGTCACACAATCCAGATTCACAATTTCCCAATCTCCGCTTTAACCCAATTAATTCTTATCATTATACGTATTTTATATTTTTAACTCGTATTTTATTTATTTTAAAATATTAGGACTCAGAACCGAGTCATCACAGTCCACCGTCGGCTCGCCAAAGCAAATTACCAAAGGCGGTAAAAATTCGCGGGTGCCCGTAAATATCGGGTTTCCATCGCAAATTTTCACCAACTATTATATAATTCATTCCCGGACGAATTTAATTATTTTATTTCACAAAAATCCAATCAAGCAAAATTCCTGCTGAAATTTCAGTAAAAAAATTAAAATAAAACCATCAACATGCGTGTATACGCGCGCACAACACAGGGCCAAAAATCTTGGCCGGAAGAACAACAGATGCAGGCGGCACAAGGAAGAAACGAGGCAACCGAAAAGACACACGCCACACACCAGTACACACACATATATCTACACTAGTATATACATATGTTAGATATATTTGATAATGTCATGATTAATATGATTTATGTTTAGTTTTCAGATCTTACTTAAACAGGAAGAATCAGTACTTAACTGAAATCAGCACTTATACTGAAGTCAGAACTTAAGTGATCAGTATCTAAGGTTCAGGAGATATTTATCAGGAGATAATATCAGGACTTAAAGGAAACTTTCAGATAAGGAAAATGGCTGATTGAAAGGAAAGAAGATTGAGACAAACGTAAGAAGAGATATGCATGAAGAAGGAATTCTATGAAGAATGGAATACTTGGAAGAAAAGATAACTGATTGATATATTTTAGGAAGCAGAATTATATACCATATCAATTAGTGATTATCTTGTAACTGTGTAGTATATAAACACAGACATAGGGTTTACACTATAAGTGTTATCATTATCGAGAATATTATTCATTGTAACCCTAGCAGCTCTCGTGATATTTGTTCATCACTGAGAGAGGACAGTTCCATATTGTAACAGAGTTTATTGCATTGAATAAAGTCTGTTTTCTGTTACTTGTGTTATTTGAATTCGATTTGATTGTGCTATACACTGTATTCAACCCCCTTCTACAGTGTGTGTGACCTAACAAGTGGTATAAGAGCAGATTTGTTAACACACAAACAGTTTAAGATCTAAAAACAATCATGTCTGAAGCAGAAACTCCAACCAAGCCCACCAAAACTGAAGAACCTCCAAAGACTCAAATCCACAGTCGATATGAGACCATTAGAGTTCCCATACTGAAGCCATCTGAATATCCCATATGGAAGGTGAGGATGACTATGTTTCTGGAAGCTACTGATCCAGAATATCTTGACAGAATCCATGAAGGACCTCACAAGCCAACCAAACTCGCTGTTGTAGTTGCAGGTGAAGCAGCAAAGTCAGTACCAAAGGAGAAGAGTGATTACACTGCTGAAGATATCGCATCAATTGCTAAGGATGCTAAGTTACGACACTTGTTGTATAGTGCCATTGATAATGTAATACAAACAGGGTAATTAACTGCAAGACTGTAAAAGAGATATGGGATGCGTTAGAGACAAGGTGCCAGGGAACTGATTCGATTAAGAAGAACAGGAAGACAATACTCACTCAAGAGTATGAACACTTTGACTCAAAGTCTAATGAGTCATTGACTGATCTATATGAAAGATTTGTCAAACTCTTGAATGATTTGTGACTGGTTGATAAGGAATATGATCTTGAAGATTCAAACCTTAAATTCCTGTTAGCTCTTCTTCAAAGTTGGGATATGAAGGCAACAATTATAAGAGACAACTATAATCTTGATGAAACAACTCTTGATGAAATTTATGGGATGCTCAAGACTCATGAACTTGAGATGGAACAAAGAAGCAAGAGGAAAGGAGGAAAGTCAAGGACATTTGCTCTTAAGGCTGAAGAAGAATCCTTCAAGGCAGCCACCTCAAGGAAAGGCAAGGGAAAAGCACTCATCACAAAATCTGATACCGAGTCATCAAGTTCTGATAAGCCAAAGGAATTAACTGTAAAGCCAAAGCTAAAACCTGTTAAGTTTGTAACTGTAAAGTCTAATACTGAGAAATCAAAAGTTAAAAAGGAATTAACTTCTGACAAACTAAAATAGGAAAGGACAACTGAAGTAAACGAAGGCTTAATGACAATGAAGCAGCTTAAGCATAAGCTGAAAGATGTTAAGAATGTAAACAAGGTACAATCACCTAGGAAAAATAGGAATTGAAAGGAAGGTGTGAATACAAGCAATGATTATAAGCCTGTTCCTAATGCTCCTAGAAAAACATGTCATAACTGTGGAATAAATTTACAGGCAAGGATATTCCGGAAAAATGCCAAACAAGTTTTAAAATTATCAGGATAATAAAATACTAATAAAATAAGAATTCCAAAATTTTTAAACCATTTTTGAAACACCGCTCGCACCCGCATTTAAAAAAATTAAACGAATCAACATGCGGGTGAAATAAATCCCGAAAATTCCCCAAAATAATTTTAAAATTCCCGGAATATTCCCAACTTAAACAAATATGAGTTTCATAATTTTTAAATATTTACTGAATTAAATATAGATTTTACAAATAAATACAATCAGAAAATCATACAGGGCTAAATAATTGATGGAATATTGATTTCTGAATTTTATAAAATCCCAAAAATAAATATGGAGATTATAAAGTCATGAAAACAATTTTAGAGACAATCCACATATTTACACAAATAAACTTGTATTAAATCCACTTTTAAAAGTGAAAACAATTCAATACAAGTCCATAGTTAATTACACGAACCACCCTGGTCACCATAATTCACACACATAGATAAAAGTTAAACAACACATAGGTGACAGGACCTATACACATATATTATTCATTTAATAATTCCATAATTACACTTTAATTAAATATAAAAGTATACGAGTCGTTACATCCTTCCCCCCTTAAAAAGATTCTGTCCTCAGAATCTGATCTAGCTAAACAAGTGAGTATATTTGTCAAGTATATCTGACTCTAACCTCCAGGTAGACTCTTCTACTCGAGGATTTATTCATCGCATACTAACTATAAACATAAATTCATCACTAAGGACTCGCTCTTAACGATCTAGGATTTGGATCAATTATTCCACGCAGAACAAATTCGGATGAGAGTCCATTGGCTCCTACTTAACGGCTTAGTTCGAATCAAGAACATATTGCTTCAACAATAATATGCAGAACACACTATGAATGGCTGCAAATGTAATGACAATGCTAACCCATGAGCACTTCATCTATCTTTCTCGATACCTCCAAAGATACATATATTTAAGGCTCACTTTGCCCCTTCTAACTAAACCTAACCAATTTGCCCCATCTGGCTTCTTTTTGCAGGAAGAATAAGAATATAAACTCCTTACCTTCAAAGTCAGGAGTTAAGAGTCAGTCTGTTAGATATAAGCCACCAAATCCTTGTTTTCATTGTGGTAGTTTGTGGCATTCCATTTATACTTGTAAGGAATATCATAGTCTGTACTATGATTATTATCAAATAAAACATTCTTTAAAGAAAGTTAGCATTGTTCCTTCTAGTGTAAGTTCTGATACAAAGTCTGATAGTGTAAATGCTGATAAGAAAAATGTTGACATAAACTCTGATGCAAAATTCGCTGCAAATGTTAACAAACTTAATAAGGCCACATGATCCAAGCAAGTCTGGGTCCTTAAAACTAATCATTAGTGGTCTTTGTGATTGCAGGGCAACAAGAAAAACATCTTAGTTCTGGACAGTGGATGTTCAGGACATATGACTAGAAATAAAGCCCTGCTATCAGACTTTGTGGAGAAAGCTGGCCCAAGTGTTTCTTATGGAGATGGCAACATTGGTAAAACATTGGGATATGGCAATATCAATCTTGGGAATGTCATCATTAAAGAAGTAGCTCTGGTCTCAGGACTTAAACACAATCTGCTGAGTGTAGTCAAATCTGTGACAGAGGTTATCATGTGGATTTTTTTGAAGAACACTGTGAAGTTATAAGCAAATCTACAGGCAAAGTTGTTCTGAAAGGATACACGCATGGTAACATTTATGAAGGCAAGCTTTCAATAAGTACTGATGGTTCTACAATCTGCCTGATGAGTAGAGCATCAATTGAAGAAAGCTGGAACTGGCACAAGAAACTCTCTCATTTAAATTTCAACAATATAAATGAACTAGTCAAAAAGGATCTTGTGAGAGGACTGCCAAAGTCAGTATTTGCTCCTGATGGCCTTTGTGATTCTTGTTAGAAGGCTAAACAAAGAAAATCTTCATTCAAGAGCAAGACTGAATCATCAATTCTTGAGCCTTATCACCTACTACATGTTGATCTATTTGGTCCAGTGAATGTCATGTCTATTGCAAAGAAGAAATATGTTATGGTCATAGTGGATGAGTTCACCAGATACACATGGGTGTATTTCTTGCACACAAAAAGTGAAACTGCATCTATCTTGATTGATCATGTTAAGCAACTGGATAAATTGGTCAAAGATTCTGTGAAGATAATAAGAAGTGATAATGGCACTGAGTTCAAGAATTTGATAATGGAAGAGTTCTGCAAAGTCTAAGGAATCAAGCAGGAATTTTCTGCTCCTGGAACTCCACAGCAAAATGGAGTTGTTGAGAGAAAGAATAGAACTCTTATTGAAGCTGCACGATCTATGCTTGATGAAGCAAAGCTACCAACCTATTTTTGGGCTGAAGCTGTGCAAACTACTTATTTTACTCAAAATGTAACACTCATTAACAAGCAAGGAAAGACACCATATGAGATGGTAAAGAAAAAGAAGCCAAATCTGAAGTACTTTCATGTATTTGGATGCAAGTGTTTTGTTCTTAAGACTCATCTTGAACAGCTATCCAAATTTGACTTAAAAGCTGATGAAGGAATTTTTATTGGATATCCACTTTCCACAAAAGCCTTGAGAGTCTACAATTTAAGAACAAGGGTTGTCATGGAATCTATCAATGTCTCCTTTGATGATAAAAAGATTACTGGACTTGAAGATTTCAATGATCATGATCAGCTGAGATTCGAAAATGAAGAATTAAATTCTGATACTGAAAGTCAAAGTCCTGATACTGCAAACTCTGAAGGATTAAACTCTGATGTTATTGAAAATATGGTGACTACGCAAAGGAGGATGCACCTGTGCAGGGGGAGCATACTGAAGATACAACCACATCTCAAGAAGCATCAGAACATATTACTGGCTCTTCAAGTTCTGATTCATCAAGTTCTGATAAGCCAAGTTCTGATAGTTCTGAAAACTTAAATTCTGAAGGATCCAACTCAGAGAGCATAGTTTCAGGTGGAGCATCAGAAAATGTTGATAAAGATGGCATGGATAATGGGGGAGCATCCAGTTCTAGAGAAAACCTTCCATCTGCAAGGAAGTGGACTAAATCACATACACCTGACTTAATAATTGGAAATCCTGATGCAGGTTTCAGAACTAGAACAGCTACTTCAAGTGAATGTCTTTATAATTCTTTTCTTTCTCAGACTGAACCAAAGAAAGTGGAAGAAGCTCTTTAAGATGCTGATTGGGTGCATGCAATGCAGGAAGAGTTAAATGAATTTGAAAGAAACGAAGTCTGGACCCTAGTGCCAAGACCAAAGAACAGATCTGTTGTTGGTACAAAGTGGGTGTTCAGAAACAAAACTGATAGTGATGGCATAATTACAAGGAATAAAGCTAGGTTGGTTGCAAAAGGATATTCTCAACATGAGGGAATTGATTATGATGAAACATTTGCACCAGTTGCTAGATTGGAAGCAATAAGGATATTTTTGGCTTATGCTGCTCACAAAAAGTTTACTGTCTTTCAAATGGATGTGAAAAGTGCTTTTCTCAATGGAGAATTGGAAGAGGAAGTATATGTTGAACAACCTCCAGGCTTTGTAGATCCCAAATATCCAAATCATGTCTACAGGCTTGATAAAGCACTTTATGGCCTTAAGCAAGCTCCAAGAGCATGGTATGAGACTTTAGCTCAGTTTGTTCTGGAAAGTGGATTTAACAGAGGAACTATAGATAAAACACTGTTCTACCTCAACCATGGAAAAGACTTACTTTTGGTTCAGATATATGTTGATGATATTATCTTTGGTTCTACAAATGACAGACTTTGCAAAAAGTTTGCCAAACTGATGCAGTCAAGATATCAAATGAGTATGATGGGGGAACTTAGCTATTTTCTGGGCCTTCAAGTCAAGCAGAATGAAGAAGGCACCTTTATTTGTCAAACCATGTACACCAGAAATTTGCTGAAGAAATTTGGAATGCAAGATTGTTCAAGTGCATCCACTCCCATGGCCACTGCAACAAAACTGGATAAGGATACTAGTAAATCAGCAGATATTACTGATTACAGAGGTATGATTGGCTCTTTACTCTATCTAACTGCTAGTAGACCTGATATCATGTATGCTACATGTCTTTGTGCAAGATTTCAAGCAGATCCAAGAGAACCTCACTTAACAGCTGTGAAAAGAATCTTCAAGTATCTTAAGGGAACGGCTGATCTGGGATTGTGGTATCCCAGAGAATCAGATTTTAAACTAATAGGTCACTCAGATGCAGATTTTGCAGGTTACAAAATTGATAGGAAAAGCACAAGTGGAAGCTGCCAATTTCTTGGAGGCGGATTGGTTTTTTGGTTTAGCAAGAAACAAAAGTCAATTTCCACATCAACTGCAAAAGCAGAGTACATTGCTGCAGGAAGCTGTTGTGCACAGATTTTTTGGATGAAGAATCAGTTACTGGATTATGGGTTGACATATTTTAAAATCCCTATTTACTGTGATAATCAAAGTGCTATTGCTATGACAGGTAATCCAGTTCAACACTCAATGACAAAACACATCAGCATTAGGTACCACTTCATAAGGGAACATGTAGATGAAGGTACAGTGGAATTGCACTTTGTTCCTACAGATCAATAACTAGCAGATATATTCACAAAACCACTGTGTGAAACTACTTTTACAAGATTGGTAAATGAACTTGGAATGGTTTCAGGTTCTTTCTCTAAGTCTGCTTAGTTTATATTCTATTTCATTAGATTTTATGATCAGTATTTACAGACATTATTATCTTTGTGTATTCTGTACTTAATTGAAAATTGCTTAAGTCCTCATTGTGGTCTGATGTGCATTTCTAAACTCTGATAGTGATATGCATGTTTCTGTGATTATTAAATCCAATGAGGATAAATATGCTAGATGATAACCTAGTAGTCTTTAATATACTAACAATTCCCATGTTATAAGTAATTATTTATGTGGAAATCTATTGACACAAGCAAATTCTGATATTGAGCTTAGTTAAGTTTACTTTATCTATCTTATTACTAAGTCAAAAACTAGAATAATGCTTCTTAAGTTCTGATGTTAGTAAATCTGATGAATGTACTAAGTGCTGCTAAGCCTCACTTATCAAAAGAAAAGGAGAAGAAAAAGAATAAAAATCAGGTACTCTTTTGAGATCTAGAGTAAAAATTGTGAAAGGGAAGACCCAAGTGCATTGCTGGTATTAAGTAATATGCATCAGAAAAGCAAAAAAAATAAATATTTTTCTTGGTGACTTTTCACACTCTATGATTACTGGAGAAATACTCTAAAAATAGCATAAATTATGATAAGCAGCCGTGACTCACTTACACTGAGAAGCCACTGTAAAATGGAATTTTCAAAAGATGCATAAAATAAGCATAAAACAGTTGAGGTAGACTCATGCATGAACTCATTCTAAAGTAAACTTCAGAATTATGATAGATTTTTAGTAAAAGTTCTTAGTTATGCCTTATTTTTAAGATATATTGAAGTGAATCAGACTTTAATCTTTATCTGATATTTAGCTTACTGCACACACATATACTCCATATGAATGATGAAAATTACTGTGGTGATAAATGATGTTTTAGATGAACAGTTTATGTGTTAGATTGCATCAATTCTGAGGACAAGTTATGATGGAACTTCTGATAATTAAGTTTTGAAGAAATGAAATCAGAATTTGCATGAAGAATTACAGAAATTAGCATTTACTTTTTGAGTTAAGAAATCATGTTCTGATGACTGTTAAGTTCTGATATGAGTCTAAGTTCTGAAATTTCACTTTGATCCTTTACTTGACTTATTTGTGGTTATTATCTGAGACAGTCTTATTTAAAATCAGAATATGTTTAGGTGAGATATTAACAATCAATTCAATTAGGGTTAGTGGCACACGTCCATGCACAGTAATTGTTACTTGTTTCATGTGCGCATTAAATCCTGTTTTACACTTCCAATGGCTGTTTTTCTTCTCATCAGTCTAGGGAGACGAGGTAGAATTATTTCTACCTACAATCATTAACTTTTTCTTGCGTCTCCTGACATTCCATTGGCTATATAAACCACCACTTCATTCCAGCCAACACATCTCTCATTTTCTCACAAACTCACTCTCGTCTTATTCTCATCACCACAAATGGCTGCGTTTGGCTCGTTTTATAATTATGGTACTGAGACAGTACATGTTTTTCTCAATGGAATTCCAACTCCATACCATATCAACAACATCCCTCACAATCTCTGGATTCAATTTCCAGAGATTATTAAACGTGATCTGTTGACAGTTCAAAGAGAACTACATCTCTGTCATCTCCGACAGCAGGAGCGAATCATTCGTCTCGCTATTCTTTTTGTTGAGAGCAGGAAGAAGAATTAGTTTCTGCTCCCTATTACTGTTCACTATCAGCTTTGTCTGGCTTCTAAGCTTAGGACAAAAGCTGTTGATGTTAGGATTTGTAGCTTAGGACAATCTTGTACTTTTCTGATGTATTTTAAATTTCATGGAATGTATTTGCTCAATATATTAATGAAATTTTATATTTATGCAAGATTTTGTCTCTGAGTCGTTCGATATTCTGATGCATTTTTAAATCCTGATTTACCCATATTCTGATGACCGTTTTAACTCTGATACAAATCAAGTTCTGATTCTGACGTGTCAATATTTGTTACTTGGTTTCTTTATGGTCGTTTTATCATTGGTCATATTTTTACAGAATATTGGTCTCGTAGTGAAAATAATTTATTAAGTGGGGACAGTTTTAAATTTTACAATAAAACTGACCTACCTTAATTAATGGGATTACTTGGTAAGTGGAACAATTTTTCCTTGAAAAACTGCATGTGATAAGTAATGATTACTGTATTCCCGTGCCCATTAATTATCCTTTACTGCTGCATGTCTGACAGGTGTCCAACGGTTACTTTTTCTACCGTGTATAAGTAAAAGAGAGAGAAGATTTTAAAATCTTTTATTTACCTTCACACTTTATCTCTCTTTCTTTACTTCTATTCTCTCTCATCTCCTGACGTTCTTTCTCATACAAATATTTTATCAAACACCTTTCAGGCAACCTAACTTCTGCATTTTTCTCATGGCACCTAAGGATTTGATTATAGATGGAGCCAAGTTTGTACCCAACAACTATGCTGTAATCTTGAATCATGTTGAAGCTCCATCTGATTTGCACTTTGTGCAAGATCTTCTGGCACACAGTGAGATTGGGTATGCGTTGACCCAACCTCAAGTCATTTCAAGCCAACAAGTTCTGACGTTCTGGCGGACTGGGCATTTTGATAATGGTGGTGCTACTGGTACTCCAAGCATTATTTTTGAAGTAAATGATGTTGAGCATGTGGTAACTCTTGGAGCAGTTCGTAAAGCTCTACACTTACCAGAAGGCTGCATTTTCTCAACAGCGGAGGAACCCGTTCTACAGCAGCTCATGGCCAATTTGGGGCATGAGAAGAGTTTGGCCAAGCTTGGACAGTTGAAAAGGGCACATATCAGGAAGGAATGGAGCTTTTTCTTCGACTGCATCACTAAGGCCTTCGCCAATAAGTGTTCCAACTTTGATGCCATTCCAATTATAAGTCAACACATCGGGTATGCTATTATTCACCAAACTCATTTTGATTTTGCAAGTGCCGTGCTAGGCTTTATTGGGGATAGGATGACAGAAGATAGGAATGTAGTATACTTTGCTAGATTTTGTCAGCTTATACATAACTTCTGTTGTGCTGATGAACCCCAACCTACTATTGACTTATTTCCACCCTTTAAACTTGCAAAACGGGCTGATGCCGACCTTAAGAAAAAGGTAGTTAGACCCTTACAGATACCTCAGTCTGTAAAACAGATCCTGGTAAATGCTGATCCGCAAACCTACAAATCTGTTTACCCTGATGTTCAACCCACCAACACATCCCAGACACCACAACAACCATCAGAACATACCACATATACACCTCAACCTACTCAACCCTCTATCAAAATATATATCAAACCTTCACAGATATCTCAACCTTCATCATCAGCACATACTGTGAGGCCTTCATCTTCAAAGCCCAAGAGGACAAAGTCTGTACCTCAGACACCACAGAAGAGAAGGAGGATTGTTCTGAGAGATGAGTCAGACAGTGAGGAACAGGTTCCTGTGTCAGAACCTGTTGTCAAAGAAGCTGAGAAGGTCTCTTCTCAGAAGGATACTAGAATTGCGGGCTCTAAGCTACTCAAAAGGCTTATAAGGATGTATTCTGCTGAAACTCCCAAGGAATCTCCACCTTCAAAGAGGTACAAGAAACAGAGAGCACAAAGGTACATGGCTGAGTCAGTTTCAGAGGATGAGGAAGCAGCAGCTAAGGAAGGAGATCAGGAATCTCTGATCTCACAAGAGCCAGAATTTGCTGAAGCCACTGCATCTACACCTCCATTGTCACCAACTCAGGAAATTGCTCAAGATAAAGTATCAACACCATTTGTGTCTCATGTCACTGAACCAGTATCTACTGCAGACCTAGGCACAAGTGTTGAAATTGATATTCACAACCTAATTGTGCTTGAGGTTCTCTACTTAGAAGCTCCACCAGCTCAAATTAATTCATCAACAACACCAATTCCTGATGTTAATGAAACTCCAGAATTGTCTACAACACCTTCTCTGCATCTAGACATTGAAGATCAAACTAAAGGTGAGCATCAGAATATGGCTGTTGATCAGAACTTGGAAGCAGATCAACATTTAGAGGATGATGTTGAAGCCTCCATAGCCTCTCATACTGTTCTTTTATCAGAGGATGTTGACTCTGTAAGTTCTGATGCTGCAAATCTGATGATACTGGTGATGCTGCTACAAATGCAGATGCTGATGAAGCTGGTCCTTCTGGACATGCACCTCTACAAGCTCCTTCAAAAGCTAAACTAGTCAAAAAGTTTGTTAGAGGAGATGCACCAGTACCTTGGAGTGAAACTCCTAGAGGCCAGGAGTGGACTAAGGAGTGGAACACAGTCACCTTTGTTCCATCTGAAAAAATTCTTGCTGAGCACTTGGCAAAAGCTGATGAGATGCTAATTAATGATGATTTCAAGACACAGCTACGAGTTACTGCATTGAGTACTAGACATCTTCAAGGTCAACACTCAACAACTCATGCCGAGGTGCATAAAATTCAAGAAGCTTTACTCAAGCAAGAAACAACTATGAAACTTGAAAAGAAAAGCTTTTTCAAACCTACCTTTGACAGAGTTGCCTACATTGAGAAAACCCAAGAGAAGCAACAATCTCAGATTGATGAAATTTTGAAAAATCAAGCTTCTCAGCAATTTCAACTCGATGAAATCCAATCCTCAGTGGAATTGCTTGTCTCTCTTCTTTTACCTGCTGATGCCAAAAAGAGGGAGAAAGTAATTAAGTCCAAATGCAAAACTGTTAAGACACTGAAGGGGAAGGATGATAAAAAAGATGACCAGGGAAACTCTGGAATGAGTGAAGGTCATGGTCAAGGTAGAGGTCTCTCATCAAGAAGAGCTAGAACTAAAAGTCATAGAACAAGTTCTGATACTGGGAGAAGAATAAACTTTGATACTGGTAAAAGGATAAGTTCTGATGAACTTTTGGATCTTAATGAAGAAATTTCAAGACAGTTATTTCTGAAAGAAAATCCAGGAATGGACTTTGAGAGTCTAATGGAAGAAGAAGCTAGACTTAAGTCAGAAAAAGTCAAATCCAAATCTGAAGCTTCTGTTGGTAAAAAGAAACTTCCTACGGCTAAAGGCATTGTGATAAAAGAAAGGACAAATCCTGTGGCAATCAAGGCCAGATCACAATTGCAGATAGATCCAAGGTCCAAGGGCAAAGAAAAGGTTGGTGAACCTGTAAAGGTTTATGTGCCTCCTGTGGATGAAGAAATTTCTGTTGAAGATGTTAATCTTACTCTGACTTCAAGAAAGATTTCTAAGACAACCTCTGACATGGCTCAAGTTATTCAGAGTCAAGATATAGTTAGTTCTGATATAACCTTGAAGCAAGCTACCTCTGACATAGCTCAAGTTGACTTGATATCAGAAGATAAGTCAAAGGAAACTTCTGACATTGCTCATGTTAAATCCTCAAGGTTACTCCTACCGGGTTTCACTAAATCCAAACAGACTCAACCTTTGAAGACTGCAGCAAGTGGTTTTGAAGGAAGAGTGGTGACTGGAAAGGAAGCTAGAGATAAATCTGGATTGGGTAGTGCTGATAAAAGAAGAGTACATAACACAACCAATTATCCAACTTCCTTAAGTGAACCAGGTGTTGGAGCAACTCCTGAAAGATTGAATCAGCTAGAATCTGTACAGATGGTCTATCATACCTACTTGAAAGAACACATCTTATTATATTTCATGACAGATGGTAGGGTTTACCATATAAGGGAAAATGCTATTCCACTGAAGTATTTTGAGGAACTGGAACATGTTTTATTCTTACTTCAAGTGAATGACAGAATAACAGAAAGTGCTGCAAACTATTTGAAGACTCAAATTCAGAGACAGAAAAGGCTTTATTCTGTAAAGTCTGACAACACATATCTTCCAAAGTACAGAGATCACAAGGGTGATATTGTTGAGATGAAGCCTAACTCTGCTAAGATTATAACTACCTTTCTGGGTTATAAGGCTGTAGAATTCAATCTTGAGTCTGACAAGGCATATTTGATCAGACTGGATCAGGACATAATGAAAGCTAGAATAAATGATCTCAGGGATGCTATCTTCCAAACTGGTGAAGATTCTGCAGAACTCAAAGATGCTAAAAGGAGGATGATTGATGAACTCAGATTTGCTGAGAGATGTTTGTTAAAGAACTATCTCAGAACTACTCCTGACATCAGAGAGATCAGAAAGTGAAGCCAAGTCAAGATCTACAACTGTTCAAATTCTGATATATATATATACAGACTGAAGTTGTTATCAGAAGTTAAAGTTGGTAAAGCTTTAAGGACTGTAAGTTATAGTTATCTAGTCAATTTCTTATGCATTTGTACTTAATGTTTTTGACATCATCAAATATCTGTTAAACTTGTATATTATGCTAATTTACAAGTTGGGGGAGATTGTTAGATATATTTGATAATGTTATGACTAATATGATTTATGTTTAGTTTTCAGATCTTACTTAAACAGGACAAATCAGTACTTAATTGAAATCAACACTTATACTGAAGTCAGAACTTAAGTGATTAGTACTTAAGGTTCAGGAGATATTTATCAGGAGATAATATCAGGACTTAAAGGAAATTTTCAGATAAGGAAAACGGCTGATTGAAAGGAAAGAAGATTGAGACAAACGTAAGAAGAGATATGCATGAAGAAGGAATTCTATGAAGAATGGAATACTTGGAAGAAAAGATAACTGATTGATATATTTTAGGAAGCAGAATTATATACCATATCAGTTATTGATTATATTGTAACTGTGTAGTATATAAACACAAACATAGGGTTTACACTATAAGTGTTATCATTATCGAGAATATTATTCATTGTAACCCTAGCTGCTCTCGTGATATTTGTTCATCACTGAGAGAGGACAGTTCCATATTGTAACAGAGTTTATTGCATTGAATAAAGTCTGTTTTCTGTCACTTATGTTATTTGAATTCGATTTGATTGTGCTATACACTGTATTCAACCCCCTTCTACAGTGTGTGTGACCTAACAAGTGGTATTAGAGCAGATCTGTTAACACACAAACAGTTTAAGATCCAAAAACAATCATGTCTGAAGCAGAAACTCCAACCAAGCCCACCAAAGCTGAAGAACCTCCAAAGACTCAAATCCACAGTCGATATGAGACCATTAGAGTTCCCATACTGAAGCCATCTGAATATCCCATATGGAAGGTGAGGATGACTATGTTTCTGGAAGCTACTGATCTAGAATATCTTGACAGAATCCATGAAGGACCTCACAAGCCAACCAAACTCGTTGTTGTAGTTGCAGGTGAAGCAGCAAAGTCAGTACCAAAGGAGAAGAATGATTACACTGCTGAAGATATCACATCAATTGCTAAGGATGCTAAGGTACGACACTTGCTGCATAGTGCCATTGATAATGTAATGTCAAATAGGGTAATTAACTGCAAGACTGCAAAATAGATATGGGATGCGTTAGAGACAAGGTGCCAGGGAACTGATTCGATTAAGAAGAACAGGAAGACAATGCTCACTCAAGAGTATGAACACTTTGACTCAAAGTCTAATGAGTCATTGACTGATCTATATGAAAGATTTGTCAAACTCTTGAATGATTTGTCACTGGTTGATAAGGAATATGATCTTGAAGATTCAAACCTTAAATTCCTGTTAGCTCTTCTTCAAAGTTGGGATATGAAGGCAACAATTATAAGAGACAACTATAATCTTGATGAAACAACTCTTGATGAAATTTAAGGGATGCTCAAGACTCATGAACTTGAGATGGAACAAAGAAGCAAGAGGAAAGGAGGAAAGTCAAGGACAGTTGCTCTTAAGGCTGAAGAAGAATCCTCCAAGGCAGCCACCTCAAGGAAAGGCAACGGAAAAGCACTCATCACAAAATCTGATACTGAGTCATCAAGTTCTGATAGTGATGATGACTCAGAAACTGAAAGCTTGCCTGAGATGGATGCTGATTAAGAGATGATGAAGCTGTACGCTCTTATGGTGAAAGGAATCACAAGGATTGCATACAGGAAGTTCAGGAAGGGAAAGAAGCTTTCCAGGAAAGGTGCAAGTTCTGATAAGAGGACTTTCAGAAAGTCTGAAGGCAAAGGAGGAAAGTATGATAGAGGAGATTACACAAATGTCATATGCTACAACTGTGGTGAGAAAGGCCACATATCTCCTGATTGCAAGAAAGTGAAGAGTGACAAAGGCAAGGCTCTTGTCACACAGAAGAAAAGCTGGACAGACACTTCAGATTCCGAAAGTGAAGAGAACTATGCCTTGATGGCAAATGATGATATGGCAAATGCGGATAGCAGTTCTGATGCTGCTAAGTTAAAGGTACCTCAAACTACTTATGCCTTTCATACTGATGATATTAATGAGTTGAGAAGATATCTTAAAACCATGTTCATTAGTTATAGAGTTCAAACTTTAACATGTGAAAGATTAACTTCTAAAAATCTTGCTTGTAAAAAGAGGAATGATTATATAGAAAAAGAGTTAGTCATGTTCCATCAAACTCAGAAAGATAGAGATGATGCTTTCTATGTTAGGGATGAAGTACTTAAAATGAATGAATCCCTAAAAAATGAGCTAGAAAAGGAAATAGAGATTATCAGGACTTGGACTAACTCTGGCAGAATAACTCAGAATCTGTTAAATAGTGGAAACTGGAAAGAGGGCTTAGGTTATGGAGATGATAAGAATGATAAAGGAACTGTAGAAATTAAGCCTAAAGTTGTTAAACAAAAGCCAAAGCTAAAACCTGTTAAGTTTGTAACTGTAAAGTCTGATACTAAGAAATCAGAAGTTAAAAAGGAATTAACTTCTGACAAACTAAAACAGGAAAGGACAACTGAAGTAAACGAAGGCTTAATGACAAAGAAGCAGCTTAAGCATAAGCTGAAAGATGTTAAGAATGTAAACAAGGTACAATTACCTAGGAAAAATAGGAATGGAAAGGAAGGTGTGAATAAAAACAATGATTATAAGCCTGTTTCTAATGCTCCTAGAAAAACATGTCATAACTGTGGAATAAATTTACGGGCAAGGATATTCCGGAAAAATGTCAAACAAGTTTTAAAATTATGAAGATAATAAAATACTAATAAAATAGGAATTCCAAAATTTTAAAACCATTTTTGAAACACCGCTCGCACCCGCATTTAACAATTAAACGAATCAACGTGCGGGTGAAATAAATCCCGAAAATTCCCCAAAATAATTTTAAAATTCCCGGAATATTCCCAACTTAAATAAATATGAGTTTCATAATTTTTAAAGATTTACTGAATTAAATATAGATTTTACAAATAAATACAATCAGAAAATCATACAGGGCTAAATAATTGATGGAATATTGATTTCTGAATTTTATAAAATCCCAAAAATAAATATGGAGATTATAAAGTCATAAAAATAATTTTAGAGACAATCCACATATTTACACAAATAAACTTGTATTAAATCCAATTTTAAAAGTGAAAACAATTCAATACAAGTCCATAGTTAATTACACGAACCACCCTGGTCACCATAATTCACACACATAGATAAAAGTAAAATAACACATAGGTGACAGAACCTATACAGATATATTATTCATTTAATAATTCCATAATTACACTTTAATTAAATATAAAAGTATACGAGTCGTTACATCCTTCCCCCCTTAAAAAGATTCTGTCCTCAGAATCTGATCTAGCTAAACAAGTGAGTATATTTGTCAAGCATATCTGACTCTAACCTCCAGGTAGACTCTTCTACTCGAGGATTTATTCATCGCATACTCACTATAAACATAAATTCATCACTAAGGACTCGCTCTTAACGATCTAGGATTTGGATTGATTATTCCACGCAGAACAAATTCGGATGAGAGTCCATTGGCTCCTACTTAACGGCTTAGTTCGAATCAAGAACATATTTCTTCAACAATAATATGCAGAACACACTATGAATTGCTGCAAATGTAATGACAATGCTAACCCATGAGCACTTCATCTATCTTTCTCGATACCTCCAAAGATACATATATTTAGGGCTTAATTTGCCCCTTCTAACTAAACCTAACCAATTTCTTTGCAAATGAAATGTTGTCAATACCCACGATCCTACTTTTATATCCATACTCTTTCGATGCAAATCCGTCTTTCTAATCTTCATAGGGAAGTCCTTAAGCTCTCTATTCCGACTTTCTCATTCTTTAGATAGCTGAGGATGTTATCAATAAATAAAATTTGCTTGTCCAAGTACTCCTCATACACCATGTTCTTTAAATTCTTAGAGACGACTCTTACACCTGTTACTTTACATGATATCATCAAATTTGCAACGCTCATAAATCGTTCACATCGCAATCTTTGACATGTTCTCAGGCTGGATCTCGAGTAAATTCCCGAGAAGTTACACATTTCTTAAACTAAGTTACATAAGTAATCAATTCTTGATATAAGTTATTTATTCTTATTCGTCGCTTTGTTAAACTTCCGATAATCTATACACAATCTCGTAAAACAGTCCCTTTTTCTTTTTCCAACAATATCCCTAACTTATTTCTTCTTTTCTCGCATGATTGAAAGAACTTCTTATATTGCTTCTGTACACTTACAATTCGCTTCTTCTAAAAACCACTCATTACCTTACCACAGGACAACCATCCCGATCCTAAAATCACATCGAACTTTACTAGTTCGAAGGGTGTTAAATCAGGTGCAACTACATCCGAATTCTAAATGCTCGATCTTTTAGTCCTTTTAAAATTTCTGCCTCTAGCTATGCTGGATGTTGGCCCTCAAAATATAGTATCTTGAGTAACCGTTCTACAACTCCTTGCAATATGCCCCACTTTTCCACAATTATAACATGTAACTGCTGGATTTTCTGGATTACATTCCGATACGTAATGACCCTTATGTCCACATTTAAAACATTGCACAATCTTTTTGCACGAGCCACTGTGTCCCCTGTCACAGGAATTACAATCCACTGCTGACTTGACTGACTGAGCTGGAGTGGAAGCAATTGAAGTAGCACTTGACCTAGCCTGAAATAAACTCTGTCTCCGGAATCCCTTACTCCTGTTTCTGCCAAACCGATTCTCAAATTCCTGACTAGATCCTCCTTGGTCTGCCTTGTTCATAACACCTTCCGACTTTCTTTCCTTATCACTATCTTCCTTAACAACCAGCTTCTGATCACTTTCCACTACCAGGGCGGCCTGAACAATAGAGGAGTATGTCTTGAGTTGCAATGCCACAACTCCTCTGCGAATCTCAGGCTTCAACCCTTGCTGAAACCTCCTTGCTTTCTAAATCTCCGTACTTACATACTCATGAACTAATCGGGCCAATTCTGTAAACTTGGCTCATACTCCAACACACTTCTTTCACCTTGTTTCAGTTCCAAAAACTCGACTTCCAACTGATTCCTTAAACCATCGGGAAAATACTTCTCTAAGAATAATTCTGTAAATCTTGCCCAAGAAACAGGGCTTTCTCCTTCTAACGCTCGAGCTGACTCCCACCAATAATTTGCTTCATTCTAGAGAAAGTAACTCGCATAATTAGTCTTAAGATCATCATTTACTTGCGTGAGGGTAAATGCCTTTTCCATTTCCTTTAGCTAATTCCTGGCAACAACAGGATCCACTTCGCCCTTGAATTCTGGGGGTTTAACAGACTGAAAGGATTTAAATCGGGTAGTTTGGTTTAGCTCTCCTTGTTGATATTGTTGCTGCTGAACCTGTTGGATTAACTGCAGCTGTTGTTGCTGTTGCTGGCGCAACAAATCTAGAATTTCATTTATAACTAGACCCTCCGCCAAACTACTACTATCTTCTTTAGACTGGGTAGCTTTCTTGGGTGGCATTTTCCTAAAATATAATAGGGAATTTATTCAAAATCATAACGAGATTGTATATCAAAAATGTCACCGTTCAAATGGTGCACTAGTGTCAGGAAAATGCTGCCCAATCAAAGCACCCATGTTTTTATTCTTAGGATCCATTTATAAAAGATAACAGTAACAAAATCAACAACAGCGCAGAAAACTGAAATATAAAGGTACTAAACATTATGGTATGACCTCTCAATACAACCACCATGCAACCTTCTAGCACTATTAAGTTACAACACTAACAGGTTTCCTATACCGCAAGGCTAGACGGGTTATACTAGGCATCACCCCATAAAGGGTAAACTGGTAACTCAAATTAATCTTAAGAATCACAAACTTGGCTAACGCACTAGTTTGAGCTTCAATCAACCATCCTTCCCAAGGCGACTTCCTATCTCTTATAATTGATCCATCTTCCACAGAATCAGCTTTTCTAAAGCTGCAATCTTCAATATCGAATCATAAATACTCTCTTTTAATTGATCAATTGGAGTATCAACGGAAACATCAGTAACACATCTTAGTATACGTTGTATCTTTAAAAGTAGGGTAGTTTCCAAAAATTTGGGCGGCATTTCCTCTATATTATTGACCACCAGTCGGACTCAAGCCGACATCAACAATCAACCAACTAATAAAACGGGGTTGGCTATTCTAGCCATAATTACCAACAAGCAACCTCGCAAACTAGGTCAACTTAAGGACCTCTGCTAGGCCTACTAGTCCAAGTTTTAGCCAACCATTCTTCTAAAGGCGGTTCCCTATCATTTGTCATAAACTCGACAATCACTGAATTAACTTTTCTATGACAACAACCTTTTCTAATGGATCACAAATCCTTACTGTTGCCATCATTCCAAAATAGGAACCGAATACAGAACTCTTATTTCTCCTAACGGTCAACTCTTCGTTTACTTTCCATAACTAGGACGATCTGACCATAGTGGTTACCGAAGGAAATTCATTGCCATAAAATACCAAATAAAATTTTGAAATCAGGATAATCCATTCTAAAAGAGATGTGAAGGAGATGCGATATGACTGGGAGCAACCATACAAGTACGTACGATGGCCAATCTTAGTACCATATAGTTTACAACACATAATTCGGTGGCGTCCCACCACACCCTTTGTCACACAGATAAATAGTCATATCATATGTATTGTTTGTCCCAATCAACCGATAGAACCTCCGAGGAAAGAAATATAAGGGCTCAAGGTATAAACCTCAGTATTAATCCATATTCACTATGAGACTCGGCTGTCATGGCAGCCGCTGACTATTACCCTTCTACCTGAACTTTCATGATCAGATTCGCTTGCTCAAGAAAAGACACTAGAAACCTCAACTAGACATTGCCAATGATACCTATATATAAGGGAGACTTACTTAAATCTAGGGCAGTTCCAGCCAATCCCCAACAGACATCAGGGTTACACCTCTGAAACCCTTAACTGAACTCATAGACTCGCTCCTCTAATTGAGTCGCTGACTCACATCTATGAACCATACTACACCCTTTTGACTTTCTTCTTAACCTAAATCAGGGACTCAAACCTGTAGCTCTGATACCAACTGTGACGGTCTCAACCCCGGGGTCAGGAGTTGACGTCACCAACAACAATAATAATAATCATAATTTAGTCCAACTAATTAATAATACATAACTACGACCCCTTTTTCCAAGACCTTCTCCAGGTTTAAGTATGATTTAGATTACAACTATTACAAAACTGACTTACATCAAACCATCCTGACGCAACTAACTTAATACAGCAACTCAGTAGACCATCTTTGATCCAACACAACAACCTCAGAGGAGCCTGACACGGAAGAAATTGGAACCCTACCCTGACTATCACGGAAGAATCTCCTAGGCATCTGCAATACATATATAAAACGTTCTGCAAGGGTGAGCAATCAATTGCTCAGCAGTACCACTATATGAATAACAAGTAAAAAGAAATAATTTAAAGTAAAGCAGTTATAGGAACATAATTCATAACTTGCTAGAAAACAAGTAAAACATGTATGAACTAGATATCAAAACTAGCATGCTCTGTAAAACCAAATCAACAGTTGTGTGCTGTGCATAAATACCAGAGTTCAATTTTTTTAGCATGCTACTTTCATTTTCAAATCTTCTGTCCCATCGCAGGACCCATAAAACTATTTGTCCCGTTACGGGGATCCAAAATCATTTGTCCCATTACGGGAACCACTAAATCACAATCAGATATATATTGCATGTTATCTAGGGACGGCTGATCAGGCCTCCACACAAATTATCTAGGATAGTTGGCCGGGCTATCATACAAAATGTCTAGGAAAGCTGATCGGGCTTTCACACAAAATTACCAAATCCGCAGAGACTAGCTAGGTCTCTGATTATCTATGCTGGACTAATCAGTTATGTAATGCGCGCAACCGAATTAGCCACTTATGCAACACTATCCAATATCTGATTCATTTTATCCAGTTTTCAAATCCACTTTTATCTATCTCTTTTCAAAACAACTTCTGTTACAACACACTATTCAAAACTTCCTTTCATTTTAATCACGTTTAGAGATAGGTACTTTCAGAAGTTACTTTTCCCCAAAAACATATTAAACAGCATTTTCAAATACAGGGGATATGTAACTTAAAACGTTTCTGTTCCATTACGAGAATAAAACAACAGCTATTCATATATACTGAACCATAAAAGAATGGTCAGGGGTACTTGCCTTGCAGAGCTTTACAACTAATACCGATCGACCTTGGACTGACTTGGACACTCGGCTTTACCGCCTTACTAACAGACTATCCTGGATCCGACTTCCACGCTCAGGTCCTTCGTTCGGAACCTCGCTGCGCTTGTCGACTGATCACTGGGTTATCCTTAGTTCAATACCAATTCCTGAGTTCTTCGACTAGAACCTACAGAGCCAAAATACCCTACGTTAGACGTCTAGGTATGCTTGACATATCCTCGCTAACAACTTACCCATTCGATATCAAATACCGACTCGTAATATACATAGCCTTATAGTACATGAAACAGCTAGGGTCCACATACCCAAAACTTGGTTTGACATTTACTTTTGTAAAATACATATAAGCGTCGTTTCAGTAAATCAGGGTCATCGAATATTTTGCAAAATATTTCATCACAACACATACTTATGATTCATATAATATTTATTAGGTAATTATGCGTACGATTAGTATTCCCGATAATACACAGGACACGAACCCGCAATTTTTTAAATCCATTTCTCGAAAATTGGACAGCATCTCCTCTGTTTATCGAACTACCCGTCGAAATACAACGACGTCAATCCAATAACAATCAATTTCACCACAATCGTAATCCAACAATCCAACCAATCACACAATCCAGATTCACAATTTCCCAATCTCCGTTTTAACCCAATTAATTCTTATCATTATACGTATTTTATATTTTTAACTCGTATTTTATTTATTTATTTATTTTAAAATATTAGGACTCAGAACCGAGTCATCACAGTCCACCGTCGGCTCGCCAAAGCTCATTGCCAACGGCGGTAAAAATTCGCGGGTGCCTGTAAAAATTGGGTTTCCATCACAAATTTTCACCAATTATTATATAATTCATTCCCGCACAAATTTAATTATTTTATTTCACAAAAATCCAATCAAGCAAAATTCCTGCAGAAATTTCAGTAAAATAATTAAAATAAAACCATCAACACGCGCGTATACGCGTGCCCAACACAGGGCCAAAAATCATGGCCGGAAGAACAACAGATGCAGACGGCACAAGGAAGAAACGAGGCAACCGAAAACACACATGCCACACACCAGTACACACACATATATATATACTAGTATATACATATATATGCAAGTATATGACACAATCGCACACAACCAGAATCTCACCGGAAAATACAGGGATGGCGGCAACTCGAGCGGGAGGAGAGAACAGGAGAACGGGGAAGGAAAGGAGGAGGGAGTGTGGAGAGATGAGAGAGAGAGCGAGAGATGAGAGAAGAGAGACTAGAGAAATCGAGAGAGACAAACAGGGAGCCGGGTGAAATAAAGAAAAAGGGGAGCCCCTGTTGTTTATTTTTTTTTTCTGTACATTGCAACACACAACAACCAAATGTTTCTAGAATTGACACGTAGCATTTGGATAAATACGAAGATTCGTAGTGCGGTTTGTCCCGAAAGTAGATTTTAACGAATAAATTTACGGGCAAGGATATACCGGAAAAATGCCAAACAAGTTTTAAAATTATCAGGATAATAAAATACTAATAAAATAAGAATTCCAAAATTTTTAAACCATTTTTGAAACACCGCTCGCACCCGTATTTAACAATTAAACGAATCAACGTGCGGGTGAAATAAATCCCGAAAATTCCCCAAAATAATTTTAAAATTCCCGGAATATTCCCAACTTAAATAAATATGAGTTTCATAATTTTTAAAGATTTACTGAATTAAATATAGATTTTACAAATAAATACAATCAGAAAATCATACAGGGCTAAATAATTGATGGAATATTGATTTCTGAATTTTATAAGATCCCAAAAATAAATATGGAGATTATAAAGTCATGAAAACAATTTTAGAGACAATCCACATATTTACACAAATAAACTTGTATTAAATTTACTTTTAAAAGTG
Organism: Apium graveolens; assembly: GCF_009905375.1. Classification (NCBI taxonomy): domain Eukaryota; kingdom Viridiplantae; phylum Streptophyta; class Magnoliopsida; order Apiales; family Apiaceae; genus Apium; species Apium graveolens. The sequence continues at coordinate 192,252,102 of NC_133653.1, forward strand.
AAAACAATTCAATACAAGTCCATAGTTAATTACACGAACCACCCTGGACACCATAATTCACACTCATAGATAAAAGTAAAACAACACATAGTTGACAGAACCTATACACATATATTATTCATTTAATAATTCCATAATTACACTTTAATTAAATATAAAAGTATACGAGTCGTTACATCCTTCTTGTTAATCTTACTGTTTGTTGTGATCTTTAAATTCTTTATGCTTCAAGTGCTTGCTCTGATACCAATTGTTAGTCCCTAACAATACAACAAGAATTACGGAGGGGGGGGGGGTTGAATGTAATTCTGGCTACTTTTAAAGATTAAATACAAATGGTTCTAACTTTATAATATATATGTGTTTGATTTGCAAAGTACGGAATGAAGAGTTAGATAAATCAAAATACAAGTAATTAAAAACACAAGTCTTTAAAAACTTTCTGATGGATTTGAATGTATCCACCATATATATATATATATCAAGAGAACCCTATGAAGCTTAAATAGCTCACAGCTGCTTACAAATATGAACAACTAAACTTACAGAGAAATGCTACAGGATATAGCTTACAATTATTTCTCTGAGAATGTATTTGCTTAGTCTTGTTGTTGTTCTATTTGCTACTCTTGGTTTATATATCACCAAAATTACATGGTAATAAGACAAGGTAATAAAACAAAACCTATCAAGTCTAATACTATGCTGCTTCACTACTCTATTCCAGCATCTTTGAATATCTTCATAATAGCATGGAAATGATAATGCTTCTTTGTTCTCAAAAACCCAGTTGAATAGACTGCCACATTCATTTTACAAACACTCGACGCATGTGACTGTGTTGTAACTGTCAACATATGTTTGAGTTGATCATCCGTCGGGTACATGATTATTATCCGTCAGGTTTCCTTGTTGATCATCCATCGGGAGCTTTGTTGATCATCCGTCGGTAGCTTTGTTGATCATCCGTCGGGTAGCTATTTGACACTTGATTTCATTTCACTTATGCAGAATTACAAGACATCTTATATTTATAATTAATCAACCTATTCTGCATATCTAATTAAAGTCAACATGACTTATATGCTACTACAGAATCTATACAAAGGTGTTTGCAGAAATGTGTTACATGGCTTATTGTTACATAAGCTACTCACTCGATGGATGTCAAATCATCATCCGTCGGGACTATATTGAGTCATTTGTTGGGACTATATTTGATTATCCGTCGAGTGCTACATTTTTCACTAAGTTGAATCTACTAAGGTGTTTTGTTAATGAAATCATCAAGTTCACAACATATTCCCAACAAAGAGGGTCATCATTGTCTATGAGCATTACATCATCATCTTGAGTCAAGAGAAATCCATAATATATCTCTGGTTCATGATGAGCCCTACTAGATCTACGAACAACCTGTATTTTCAGAGCAGGATCATCTTGATATACTTTCTGCCCTCTTTCCAACTCTGGTTCAATATTATTCTGTATAACTCGATCTTCATCGAGATCTATAGTCCTCCTACTATTTTTCTTGGAAAGTAAATGTCTTTCAAGAAATACAGCGATTCGAGCAACAAACACTTTGTTCTCGGTAGGATTATAAAAAAATATACCCTTTAGATTCTTCAGGATATCCCATAAAATAACATTTATCCGATTTTGGTCCCAGATTATCAGAAACCAAGCATTTTAAAAATGCTTCGCATCCCCATACTTTCATAAATGACATGCTGTGATATTTCTCAGTCCATATCTCATATGGAGTCTTTTGAACCAATTTAGTTGGAACTCAGTTTAGTGTATATGCAGCCGTTTCTACGGTATAACCCCAGAAACTTATTGGAATATCTGCTAGACTCATCATCGATCGCACCATGTCCAACAAGGTAAGATTTCTCCTCTCAGAAACTCCATTCCATTGAGGCGTTCTAGGAGGAGTAAGCTGTGATACGATACCACACTCCTTCAAGAAACCTTTAAACTCGAGGATTAAGTATTCTCCTCCACAATCTGATCGTAGAACTTTTATACTTTCCCCTGTTTGATTTTTCCACTTCAGCCTTGTATTCTTTGAACTTTTCAAAAGAATCGGATTTATTCTTCAAAAGATACACATATCCATATATACTAAAATCGTCAGTAAATGTAATGAAGTAGTAAAAGCCACCTCTTGCCATCGTACGCATTGGACCACATCATCACTATGTATAAGTCCTAATCGTTCAGTGACCCTTTCACCTTGTCCGGTAAAAGGAGCTTTGGCCATTTTGCAAATGAGACAAGATTTGGATTCTTCGTATGATTCAGAATCAAACTTATCCAAGTAACCATCTTTATGTAATTTGTAAATTTGTTTCTCATTAATGTGACCAAAATGACAATGCCAAAGGTATGTTTGATTTGAGTCTTTTATCTTAATACGTTTATTATCATTATTTATGTTATAGACATGAGTATCTAAATCAAGAACATATAAACCATTAAACAAATGTGCAACCCCATAGGTAACATTAAATGAAAAACCTTTCTTGTCCAAACAAGAAACCGAAATAATGTTTTTACAAATCACAGACACGTAAAAATAGTTATCTAGTTTGAAAACAAGCCTAGTGGGCAACGATAAATGATAAGTCCCTAAAGGTAAAACAGCAACCTTTTCTCCATTGCCAACTCGCAAGTCGACTTCTCCCTTCGCCAATGTCCTACTTCCCTACAGTTCCTGCATATTTATACAAATGTGAAAACCACATCCAGTATCTAATACCCAAGATGTAGAAGTAGACAAATTGACTTCTATAATATAAATACCTGAATCACAAGCAGGAATAACAACCTTCTTCTTCTTTTTCTTCAGATCCTCCAAATAAGCATGACAGTACCTTTTCCAATGACCTGGTTTCTTGTAATAGTGATAATTACCAACCTTTGGAACACCACCTTTAGGCTTCAAAGCCTTGGTCGGATCAGGTTTCAGATTGGCATTAGATTTAGATCCCATCTTCCTCTTACCTTTCCATTTACCCTTTCCTTTGGCCTCCCCTTATTCACCATCAACATGGGAGCAGGGGACGCCTTCTGAACGTTGGTCTCAACAGTTTTAAATATAGCCAACAATTCTGTGGGGTTCTTATCTATCTCATTCATATTGTAATTCATCATAAATTGAGAATATCTGATGTTTAAAGATTGCAAAATTAGATCAATCTGGTGCTCCATAGCAATCGGGGCACCCAACTTGGCAAGGTACTCAATATACCCAATCTTCCTTAGAACATGTGGTCCAACCGGATCACGTTCTCCCTGCTTACATGCATGCGATAATTTGAAAGTATCAAACCTCTCATGACTAGCCTGTCGTTCAAACATATGTTTAAGGTGCTCAATCATATTATAAGATTCCATATTCTCATGTTGTTTATGAAGTTCAGCACTCATGGTCGTTAACATGAGACATTGAACATCCGTGTCATCATGGATATGTTTCTAATAAACATTATGTTAAGCACGAGATGCTCCTTCAGGGAGAGGTGCAGGGCGAGGGATATCTATGACATAGAGCTTGCGCTCTTGTTTGAGGACAATCCTCAAGTTCCTCTGCTAGTCAAGGATGTTTGTTCCTGTCAGCTTGTCCTTCTCAAGGACTGATCGCACAGAGAAGTTGTTTGAATTGATTACCATTTGATATCTATAATATTTAAAATGCAAAAGATAAATTAGCCTATAGATGATTATTAAATATATATATATATCTCCCACTATTTATCAAATTAATAGCCCTAACTGTTAATTCGAAAAGAATATCTTTTATATACTTTTTAGTGAGCCAAGATCCAAATTTCACAACGTTTTAGTTCACTTTTGGCTTTACTTCTAAAACATGATTCAATAAGGTAGACAACATTTGTCAATTATATCAACTATATAACTTTTGAATAGTTTAGTGGAACTACATTTATTCATATTTATCCAATAAATCTCACTAAACTCTATGCCTCTAAGTTCACAATCCGATTGTGGTAACTTAGTTAAGTCAAACCCAAAAGTCTAAAAAGTATCATATACTTCAACACACCGTCCCACAATAGATGGGAGTACTTCACTTTGGCAAACCCACTCCTTATCGATCTAGGGGTTAACGTGTTGGACATATTGGAAGACATCTAAACAATTTAATATAAACATTAGGGTTTTGTTATTATTATAACGATCATGATCCCATCATAAAGAGATTCCAAATTTTTCCTTGAATAAAATACTTCAAATCAATACTCGTCAATGGTTTAATTTGCAGGTAGTGGAGGAGTCACATCGGTCTCGCTTAAAACCCACAGCCTTACAGTTCAATGAACCCGTTGTTGAAAAAATTGCCCCATGTCGGAAATACAGAAGATTCGTATTTTATTCCGTATTTCATAAACACGAGAATCTCATAATCATTTATAAATTTTAAAATCTTGAGTCATTACAGATTTTATCTTGTTTAGCAGGCATGACATGGGTGATGTATCTAATACATACATTTATGCATGATTAATCTAATTAAAGCATGTATCATTAACTATTATATACATACATTCATACATCAATATATAAAGTGCGGTATGTAAATGTGCTTGGTTATGGCCTTTATCCTATGTGATCCTTTTAAGCTAATGAAATGATCAAGGTCAATCTATGGTGATTAATATAAATACAATTATAAGTCTTCATTCTTTATATCTCGATTGCTGCTTCTCCTCTTGGATCATGTCTTCTTGAAGTACATTACATTAAAATAACCTATACTAATGTACTTACATAAGAAAACTCGAGTTACATTCGAGGTAAAATAGCTACAAGAATAATGAAAATGACATGCAAGTCGTATTTATAAAACCAAAACCATAAACTTTAATCTAAAGGTCTTAAGGCCATAACCAGACCATGCTCAAATAAATAAACAAAGAACTTGAGAAAAACAAAATATAGCGGGGGGTTCGGAGGCGGCAGCCCTCGGGCGGGGTCTGGGGGCGGCAGACCTCGGCCGGGTTGATTTATGTTCGATCATAAATCAACATAGCATCATGCATATTAAATTTCACACATAAATGATATCACATTCATACACGACAGATCTGATTCATGCTTAATATATTGAAAATTTGTCAAACACGTCACCAAATTATCCCATTATACACATAGCTTTGATGCCATTGTTGGGGATTCGATCATTAAAATGCAACAGAAAAACAAAAAAAATTGAATCCCTACCGCAGGATCTATGTATAACGAATGAATAATTATGGAGAATAGATGTTTACCTTAATAAAGCTTTCCTTCTGATTATGATGAACGTTCTGATCTTGATGAACCAACACAGCAACCCTCCTTTCGAAGATCTGCTCTCCAAGGTATCCATACGAACGTCCGATCGACCGGAGCCGGTATTAGCCAATTTGGTTGCCTCCCCCTCTCTCTCTCTCTCTCTCTCTCTCTCTCTCTCTCCTCTAGCCTCTCTATGATGTAGAGCTGCTAGGGTTTTTTTTTCTCAAAAATGTTATTAACTTTTAAACCCTAAAAATATACATCTTAATGTATATATAGGGAGAGAGGAGATTCGGGCCTAACCCTAATTGTGGTGCCCTCCAAACCCGGGTCAGAAGTTTGGGGTCCACACACACACAAACACCTTATTTATAAACCTGCTTATAACAATAATAAAGATAATAATAATATGCAGTGACCCTACTTACGAACTTCCACGGATCACAACAGATTAAAGTATGCACATAAGCCACACACACACTTATAGTACAAACGTCCAAATCCCAACTATTCAAACTTACAACTGAATATGAAAATATTCTTACAAACTTCTCAAACTTAAACTATCACAAAAGTCTTCAGCTAGCTTATTCCTCTTAACCTGAAATCCTAGCTCGCGCACTGGATTGGGGATCCTCGCTACCAACAGGTTCTTCTTAACTGGAAAAGAACATAAACAGAATCGCACAATTGAGCTAACTAGCTCAGTAAGTCACATTGACAATACTGAGATTAAATAATGATCAAGTGAAGTAATTTAAGGTATCAAGTTTATGGATGAGCAATGATTTAGAATTGGATATTAAGTTTTCATTTTAAAAACCAAGGTTAGGCTGCTGATCAGTCACGCACTAAACCCGAGCAAGGCACATAGCTCTGCTCTTATTACTGGATCCAAGGCACACATTGGCCTAACTTGACCACCAATCTGGTCTGACCACGAATCTGGTCCATAATTTTATAAAATAATCCAATTCTATAATAATAACAGAATAAACAATGTAAATCAATAAACAGAATCATAAACAACAGTGGGTTTCAAGCATAAGATGGTTTACAATCTTCACAAGGGAATAACATGGCAATTACAGGGATTGGTTATCAGCCGGTACAAAAATTGGATAACAAAAGAATCAAAGTCTTGTGGTTATGAGGATTGGTCTTTCAATGTATAAGGTATAAAGGTTTGAGTGTTGAGTAATTCCAGATCAGTAAATGGGTATTTAGTTTTTATGTATTTGTGGAGTAGTATCGTATATTTGTGGTTCGTACCTGGGTATTCAACAACCAATGGTTCAGAAAGAATAAGGCTTACGACTCAAAGGTCAATAACTGGAATCAAAGTTTAGGGCTCAGTGCTTCAAAGAACTTGTTGTATAAAATTAAAACTATCAATTATTCACAATATATCTTGAGAAGGTTCAGAACACTTGCCTTGCCTTAACTCGCTAACACTTCACTGGCTTTCAATTACTATCTCTTATTCTCCGACTATCTGCTTCCCTTTCCTATGCCTTGCCTCTTCTGCTCACATATCACAAGTATTTATACATACTTATCTTACTTGATTCTAGTCAATATAAGCTTCTATCTACCCTTCATTTTACCCAAATTCGATTTACGGATTGAAAGATACGATTAAAACAACCATATACTACACACATACGCATTTAACACATCAATCAGTTCACATATAACACATAACACGTAAGATGTTTGATGAAAATACTTTTTCAAAGAAGATTTGATGTTAAAAGGATTTTTCGGATATTTAATACGGATTTTTAAACATTTTTGGGCATTTAAACGGGCCGTCGAATCATTTTAAAACAATAAACAGGGTTCGATTGGCGAATCTGGCTTTAAAATAATTTTATAATAATTATCGAGCCTTGAAAACAATTTAAAATAATATTTTAAAGCTCAAAAATATTTTCAGAATTTTTAAATCAAAAATAAATAATTAAATCTAATTAAATAATTAATTAAAATCAATTAATAATTAATTAAATCAATTAATCAATTAATTTTTGAATTAATTGACCAATTAACTAATTAATTATTAACTAAAAGTAATTAACTAATTAATTTAGATTTATTTTTGATTTAAAAATAATTTTTGGAATTAAAATAATAATTTTTAGAATTTCTATTAGTTAAAACGAATTTTTTAATTAAAATAAATAATTTTTTTTAAATATTTTTAAAACAGGAATCTTAAATTTGCAAGTTTCTGAAACCACAAAGACCCAACTGCATCGTTTTTAAAACTACAGGTACTAAACTACAAAAATGGCAACCCCGCCGTCGATTCGCCGGAGTGTGGCCGGAGAACGACTCCGGCCACCTCAGGCCACCAAACTCTCCAGATTTGAACTACTAGTTGCCAGGAACGTGTACGTGCAATCAAAACACACAACCCTTTCCCGAATTGGCCGAAAATGATCAAGAAACTTATCGTCTCCGGCGAGTTTTGTTTGCTTCGATTTGAGCAAAACAGGAATCGTCCGTTGATGTACTATACATGAATCAATTGCAAATTCACCTAGGAACACGATGCAATCAATAAAATCATCTTATAACCCCTGGGGAAGAAACCCTCAAATTTTAATTAAGAACATTCATACGGGTTATAAACCCTAATTTTTAAATTCGAAATTAAAACTCAATTTTGAACATGTTATTGAACTCCAAATTAGACATATAATATATCAAAATCATCAGGAAGAAAAGCTCTACAACATGCAATCATCAAATCATAAAAACAATCTCTCGAACAAAAAATCATATTTTAAATCAAATTAATTCGAAAATAAATAAAAATATAGAAAATAAACCTTTGATTCTGCAGTAAAACCAGTCCTGGAATATGATAGTACTTCTTAAACCCTTCGTTTTGGTTACTCAAGATTTCCAAACAGAGTTCGATAACACCTTGAAAGATCCCGTTTATCGAAAATACGGGTTTTATCGATTTACCGAAACAAATTTTGTATCGAAAATATCATGCCGGGACCCGCACGGGGAAAACCGTACGCCGGATCGAAAAAGTCAAAACATGGAAAATGCTCGGAATATTGCAATTAGGTTAGGAAGGAGTTTTCGCAAGAGTTTCGGGTTATAAAACGTAAAAACGAGTGAGGTCGGTTGGTTCCCGATTATACAAAATAGTTTATAAATACGCGGAAAAATAATTTATTAAATCCATAAATCTTTTATAAAATCATAAAATAACATAAAAAATAATAGAAAAATATGAAAATTATCTATACTTTATTTTGGACATATAAAAATTAAAATACTCAAATTATATTATATTTAAACATCCAAACACATATATCATTTAACAAATAATTCATAGAATAAATACAGAACATACAGAATATTTATTTATTAGTAAAAATAATTACACGATATATCCCAGATATTACACTAATCATAATGGGCTTCTAAAAGGATCCATTCTGATTTTGGGTTTATATTATTATTAAATTCGAATTCTAATATATTTATAATTAATCACGTCTCACTTAATTAATTTAATAATTAAATTCGAATTAACAACAATAAAATATTTAAATTTATAATTTAAATAACACTACGTTTTAAACGTTCTTTGTGTGTGACCCTTTAGGTTATTATTACGTTGGCAATAATTTTATTTTCTAATAATAAAATTATAAGCAATGAGAGGCTCCAGTAATACATCATTGCTCCACAAGTAATAATAATAATTGATGATTTAATTAAACCTTTCGTGAATGATGTACAATGTAATATAATCCCTTTAGCCATATATTATAGATCAAACTCGAGGCATGCATTGTGTCATCCTTTGTTAACGTTTAATCCTTCTTTCCTTGATCAATGAGTAAATTATTAAACAAATCAGTATTTGAGCACGGTCATGCATTTTATAGTCTTACTCAATCAAGAGGCCAATAATATCACTCCTTTAATATAGGAGGGCTAAATCCCATCTAGATCATTCATATTTCTCATACGATTCATAATATACCCAATGTCTACTTTTAGTATTACCCGGTCAAGGATAACTTTCAATAGTATCAAAGTATATTAATTCTCGTACCGAAATATAATGATTTCAGGTCTAAGGACCAATACATCAATATCACCGTGAGATTAACTTATGACACTTTAAACATGTAGTATCTCACAACGGGTCAATCAACCACCATGTATTTAATACATGTGCCTGTGTATTGAATTTTAGTATCACCATACCTATGATCAATAAGATGTGATCATCAGTCAACAAACACACTAGTCTCAACGTATTTATTATCGTCCCTTAACAATAATACTTGACTAGGGACCTTTAGGAATATCAGTAATCTTCTCATAATCTCATTTCTAAGTCACGTACTTAGAGATATAGATTTACATATCATATTCCAAGGACATTTATTAATCTAATATTTTATCACAGAATATAAAGATATAATAAATTACTAAAGAATAATCCATAGAATCATAATTAATAATCTAAATATATCATAATATAAACATAATAGTGTTGTCTCTAGGGCACAAACACTAACACAAACCATCCTCTGAAACTGTCTCTGCATTACACATTGGACACATGACTAGGACTGGAACTCGCTTAATAACCATCTAATCTTTGGTTGGCAATACATTCCTTGCTGCTCTCCAGATGAAATGTTTCACCTTAAGAGGTATTTTAAGATTCCACAACTTCTTCCAGTTTACTGTATCAATTGTAGGACCTATGGGCTTAACTTCCTGAATTGCAACATATGCGCTTTTGACCGTATATGTCCTATCTTGTCATATTTCCAAAACCATGAATCAGTATCATTGTCATTCAGAATTATAGAAAGTATCGACTGGACATCTTGTTAGATATATTTGTGATGTCATGTCTAATAATGATTTGTGTTTAGTTTTCAGATCTTGACTAACAAGACAAATCAGGACTTAACTGGAAATCAGTACTTATACTGAAGTCAAAACTTAAGATATCAGTACTTAAGTTATCAGAACTTAAGATATCAGAAGATATTCATCAAAAGATAATATCAGGACTTAAGAAGATTTTCAGATAAGGAAGACGGCTGATTGAAAGGAAAGAAGATCAAGACTAAAACAAGAAGAGATATGCATGGAGAAGAATTCTATGAAGAATAGAAGACTTGGAGGAAAAGATAACTAATTGATATATTTTAGGATGCAGACTTATATTTGATATCAATTAGAAGATTATCTTGTAACTGTATGGTATATAAACACAACATAGGGTTTACACTAGATGTGTTATCTTTATCGAGAATATTATTCATTGTAACCCTAGCAACTCTCGTGATATTTGTTCATCACTGAGAGAGAACGGTTTCATTGCAATACTATTTTATTAATAAGATTATTCTTTGTTACATACTTGTGTTCTTAATTCGATTTGATTGTACTATACACTGTATTCAACCCCCTTCTACAGTGTGTGTGACCTAACAAGTGGTATCAGAGCCTATCTGTTAACACATATATAGTAAAGATCCAAAACAATCATGTCTGAAGAAGAACAAACTCCAACCAAGCCCACCAAAACTGAAAAATCTCCAAAGACTCAAATCCACAGTCGATATGAGACTATTAGGGTTCCCATGCTGAGACCTTCTGAGTATCCCATATGGAAAGTGAGGATGGCTATGTTTCTGGAAGCTACAGATCCAGAATACCTTGACAGAATTAATGAAGGACCACATAAGCTAACAAAGCTCTCTGTTGTAGTTGCAGCTCAGCCAGCAAAGACTGTACCAAAGGAGAAAAGTGAGTATACAGCTGAAGATATCTCATCTATTGCCAAGGATGCAAAGGTAAGGCATTTGCTGCATAGTGCCATTGATAATGTCATGTCAAACAGGATAATTAACTGCAAGACTGTAAAAGAGATATGGGATGCCTTAGAGACAAGACGCCAGGGAACTGATGCAATTAAGAAGAACATGAGGACTATACTCACTCAAGAGTATGAGCACTTTAACTCAAAACCTGATGAGTCATTAACTGGTTTATATGACAGATTTGTCAAACTCTTGAATGATCTATCACTGGTGGATAAGGAATATGATCTTGAAGATTCTAATCTTAAATTCCTTTTAGCTCTTCCTGAAAGTTGGGATTTGAAGGCAACTACTATAAGAGACAACTATGCTCTTGATGAAACTACTCTTGATGAAATTTATGGTATGCTCAAAACTCATGAACTTGAGATGGATCAAAGAAGCAAGAGACATTGGAGAAAGTCAAGGACAGTTGCTCTTAAGGCTGAGGAGGAATTCCCCAAAGTGGTTGTCTTAAAGAAAGGCAAAGAAAAGGCTCTCATCATAAAGTCTGATTCAGATTCATCAAGTTCTGATGATGATGATGAGGATTCAGAAACTGAAAGTCTATCTGAGATGGATGTTGATGAAGAGATTTTGAAATTGTGTGCTCTTATGGTGAAGGGTATCACAAAGATAGCCTACAGGAAATTCAGAAGGGGAAAGAAGTTTTCCAGGAAAAGTGGAAGTTCTGATAAGAAGGGATTCAGAAAATCTGAAGGCAAAGCAGGAAAGTCTGACAGAGGAGATTACTCAAATGTTAAATGCTACAATTGTGGTGAGAAAGGCCACATATCTCCTGATTGCAAGAAAGGAAAAGGTGACAAAGGCAAGGCACTTGTCACAAAGAAGAAAAGCTGGACATACACTTCAGATTCTGAAAATGAGGTGAACTATGCCTTGATGGCAAATGCTGATAGCTAAAACTGTAAAGGTAAATCCTGTTAAGTTTGTAGCTAAAATTGTAAAGTCTGATTCTGAAAAGATGAAAGATATTGAGACAGAAGTTAAGGCAGAGTCAACTTCTGATAAATTAAAGCAGGATAAACCAGCTGAAGTTAACATAGGCTTAATGACAAATAAGTAGCTTAAGTATAAGCTGAAAGAGATTAAGAATGTAAACAAGGTAAAGCCACCTAGGAAAAATAGGAATGGAAAGGAAGGTATGAATACAAGCAATAATTATAAGCCTGTTCCTAATGCTCCTAGAAAGAAATGCTATAACTGTGGAAACTCTAACCATCTTACTTCTTTTTGCAAGAAGAATAAGAATATCAACTCTTTACCTCCTATATCAGCAGTTAAGAGTCAGTCTGTTAGGTTTAAACCACAAAATCCTTGTTTTCATTGTGGTAGTTTATGGCATTCCATTTACACTTGTAAGGAATATCATAGTTTGTATTATGATTATCAAATAAAACCTTCCATTATTCCTTGTAGTGTAAGTTCTGATGCAAAGTCTGATACTGTAAATTCTGTTAAGAAAAATGTTAACATAAACACTGATGTTAAATCCGCTGCAAATGTTAACTAACTTAATAAGGCCAAAGGATCCAAGCAAGTCTGGGTCCTTAAAACTAATCATTAGTGGTCTTTGTGATTGTAGGACAACAGGAAAAACATCCTAGTTCTGGACAGTGGATGTTCAGGACATATGACTGGAAATAAAGCCCTGCTATCAGACTTTATGGACAAAGCTGGTCCATGAGTTTCTTATGGAGATGGCAACATGGGAAAAACTCTGGGATATGGCAATATCAATCTTGGGAATGTCATCATTGAAAAAGTAGCTCTAGTCTCAGGACTTAAACACAATCTGCTGAGTGTTAGTCAAATCTGTGACAGAGGTTATCATGTGGATTTCTTTGAAGAACACTGTGAAGTTGTAAGCAAATCTACAGGCAAAGTTGTTCTGAAGGGATACATGCATGGTAACATTTATGAAGCCAATCTTTTAACAAGTTCTGATGGTTCTGCAATCTATTTGTTAAGTAGAACATCAATCGAAGAAAGCTGGGATTGGCACAAGAAATTCTCTCATTTAAATTTTAACAATATAAATAAACTAGTCAAGAAAGATCTTGTGAGAGGACTGCCAAAATCAGTATTTGCTCCTGATGGTCTTTGTGATTCATGTCAAAAGGCAAAACAAAGAAAATCTTCATTCAAGAGCAAGAATGAATCTTCAATTCTCGAGCCTTATCACCTACTACATGTTGATCTATTTGGTCCAGTGAATTTCATGTCTATTGCAAAGAAGAAATATGATATGGTCATAGTAGATGAGTTTACCAGATACACATGGGTGTATTTCTTGCACACAAAAAGTGAAGCTGCATCTATCTTGATTGATCATGTCAAACAACTGAATAAATTGGTCAAAGATTCTGTGAAAATCACAAGAAGTGATAATGGCACTGAGTTCAAGAATATGATTATGGAAGAGTTCTGCAAAGACCATGGAATAAAGAAGGAATTTTCTGCTCCTGGAACTCCACATAAAATGGAGTTGTTGAAAGAAAGAATAGAACTCTTATTGAAACTGCAAGAACTATGCTTGATGAAGCAAAATTACCAACCTACTTTTGGGCTGAAGCTGTGCAGACTGCTTGTTTTACTCAAAATGCAACACTTATCAACAAGCATGGAAAGACACCATATGAGATGGTGAAGAAAAAGAAGCCAAATCTGAAGTACTTTCATGTATTTGGGTGCAAGTGTTTTGTTCTTAAGACTCATCCTGAAAAGCTATCCAAATTTGATCTAAAAGCTGATGAAGGAATTTTTGTTGGATATCCACTTTCCACAAAAGCCTTCAGAGTCTACAATTTAAGAATAAGGGTAGTCATGGAATCTATCAATGTCTCTTTTGATGATAAGAAGATTACTGGAATTGAAGATTTCAATGATCATGATCAGCTGAGATTTGAGAATGAAGTTTTAAATTCTGATTCTGTAAATTCTGATAGTCTAAATCCTGATACTGCAAACTCTAATGGGTTAAACTCTGATGCTATTGAAACTGTGGTGACTACGCCAAAGGAAAATGCACCTGTGCAGGGGGAGCATATTGAAGATCCAACCACATCTCAAGAAGCATCAGAACCTAGAACAGGGTCTTCAAGTTCTCATTCATCAAGTTTTGATGGGCCAAGTTCTGATAATTCTGGAAACTCAAATTCTGAAGGATCCAACTCAGAGAGCATAATTTCAGGGGGAGCATCAGAAAATATTGATGGAGATAGCATGGATCATTGGGGAGCATCCAATTCTAGAGATCACCTTCCATCTGCAAGGAAGTGGACTGAAGCACGTACACCTGACTTGATTATTGGAGATCCTGAAGCAGGTATTAGAACTAGAACAGCAACATCAAATGAATGTCTCTATCATTCTTTTCTTTCTCAGGCTGAACCAAAGAAAGTGGAAGAAACTCTTCAAGATGCTGATTGGGTGCAAGCAATGCAGGAAGAGTTAAATGAATTTGAAAGAAATAAAGTCTGGACCCTAGTGCCAAGACCAAAGAACATATCAGTTGTTGGTACAAAATGGGTGTTCAGAAATAAAACTGACAGTGATGGCATAATTACAAGGAATAAAGCAAGACTGGTTGCAAAAGGATATTTTCAACATGAGGGAATTGATTATGATGAAACATTTGCACCAGTTGCTAGACTGGAAGCCATAAGGATATTTCTGGCTTATGCTGCTCACAAAAACTTTACAGTCTTTCAAATGGATGTAAAAAGTGCTTTTCTTAATGGAGAATTAGAAGAAGAAGTATATGTTGAACAACCTCCAGGTTTTGTAGTTCAAAATTTCCTAATCATGTCTACAGACTTGATAAAGCACTTTATGGCCTTAAGCAAGCTCCAAGAGCATGGTATGAGACATTAGCTCAGTTTCTTCTGGAAAGTGGATTTAACAGAGGGACTATTGACAAAACTTTATTCTATCTCAACCATGGAAATGACTTACTTTTGGTGCAGATATATGTTGATGATATCATTTTTGGTTCTACAAATGATAGGCTTTGTAAAAAGTTTGCCAAGCTAATGCAGTCAAGATATCAAATGAGTATGATGGGAGAACTTAGCTATTTTCTGGGCCTTCAAGTCAAGCAGAATAAAGAAGGAACTTTTACTTGTCAATCTAAGTACACCAGAAATTTGTTGAAGAAATTTGGAATGCAAGACTGTTCAAGTGCATCCACTCCTATGGCCGCTGTAACAAAATTGGATAAGGATACTGGTACATCAGTAGATATTACTGATTACAAAGGTATGATTGGCTCTCTACTCTATCTAACTGCAAGTAGACTTGATATTATGTATGCTACCTGTCTTTGTGCAAGATTTCAAGCAGATCCAAGAGAACCTCACTTAACAGCTGTGAAAAGAATTTTCAAGTACCTTAAGGGTACAACTGATCTAGGATTGTGGTATTCTAGGGAATCAGACTTTAAGCTAATAGGTTACTCAGATGCAGATTTTGCAAGGTGCAAAATTGACAGGAAAAGTACAAGTGGAAGCTGCCACTTTCTTGGAGGCAGATTAGTTTCTTGGTTTAGTAAGAAATAAAAGTCAATTTCCACATCAACTGCAGAGGCAGAGTATATTGTTGCAGGAAGCTGTTGTGCACAGATTCTTTGGATGAAGAATCAGTTACTGGATTATAGGTTAGAATTTTCTAAAATCCCTATTTACTATGATAATCAAAGTGCTATTGCTATGACATGTAATCCAGTTCAGCACTCAATGACAAAGCACATCAGCATTAGGTACCACTTCATAAGGGAACATGTGATGGAAGGTACAGTGGAATTGCATTTTGTTCCAACAGATCAACAACTAGCAGATATCTTCACAAAACCACTGTGTGAAGCTACTTTTACAAGATTGGTAAATGAGCTTGGAATGGTTTCAGGTTCTTTCTCTAAATCTGTTTAGTTTATGTTCTGATACATCAGACCTTATGATCAGTATTTACAGATATTACTATCTTTATGTAATCTGTGCTTAAATTGAAATTTACCTAAGTGTTGATTGTTGTCTGATATGAATTTCTAGACTCTGATAGTGATATAAATGTTTCTGTGACTATTCAATCCAATGAGGATAACTGTGCTAGATGCTGCCCTGGTAGTCTCTAATATACTAAAGATCCCATGTTTGAAGTAATTGTTTATGTAGAAATCTTTTAACACAAGCAAATTCTGATATTGAGCTTGGTTAGGTTTACTTTGTGTATCTTATTACTAAGTCAAAAACTAGAATAATGCTTCTTATCTATTAAGTTCTGATGTTGGTAAATCTCATGGATGTACTAAGTGCTGATAAGCCTCACTAATCAAAAGAAAAAGTAAAGAAAAGAAATAAATATCAGGTACTCCTTTGATATCTAGAGAAAAATGTATGTGGAAGGGAAGACCTAAGTGCATTATTGGTATTAAGTAATATGCATTAGAAAAGTAAAATAAAATTTTCTTGGTGACTTTTCATATTCTCTCATTACTAGAGAAATACTCTGATAACAGCATAAATTCTGATAAGCAGTCATGACTCACTTACACTGAGAAGCCACAGTAAAAAGGAATTTCAATAGATGCATAAAATGAGCACAAAATAGTTGAGGTGGACTCATGCATGAACTCATTCTATAGTAGACTTCAGACTAATGACAGATTTTGAGCAAGGTTCTTAGTTATGCCTTATTTCTAAGATGTACTAAAGTGAATTAGACTTACTTTTTGTGTGATATTTAGCTTAAAGCACACACTTACACTCCATATGAATGATGAAAATTACTGTGGTGATCAATGTTATTTTAGATGAACAGTTTAAGTGTCAGTTGCATAAATTCTGAGGACAAGTTCTGATGGAAGTTCTGATGATTAAGTTCTGTTGAAACCATATCAGTATTTGTGTGACGAATTACAGAAATAAACATTCACTTTTTGAGTAAAGGAGCCATATTCTGATGACTTTTAAATTCTGATAATAATCAAGTTCTGATGCTGACGTAGAAGTATTTATTTCCTTGATTTATTTTTAGGTCAATACTTGAACGGTTATATTTTATCAGAATATTGGTTTATGTGAGATAAAGACTGTAATAATCATTTGTTTAGTGGGAACAATTTTTTTTTGAAAAACTGCATGTGCATAGTAATCATTACTTATTTCCCGTGCCTATTAACTTTTGTCTTAATTACTGCATGGCTGACAGGTTTACAGTCTGTTCCACTTCTCAACAACTGCTGTCAAGTGGCGTGTAAAAGTAAAAGATAGAAAATATTTTAAATCTTTTATCTACTTTTGTATTCTATACTCTCTCTTTTTTTCTTATTTTCTCACATTCTCTGACGGTTTTCTACACAAACATTTTATCAAACACCTTTCAGGCACTCTAAATTCTCACTCATTTTCAATGGCACCCAAGGATATAATCTTTAATGGAGCAAAGTTTGTCCCCAACAACTATGCTGCCATTCTCACTAAGAGTGAAGCTCCTTCGGAACTTCATTTTATTCAGGATTTCTTATCTCATAGTGAAATTGAGTTCGCTTTGACGCAGCCATCCTATTTATCTGAAACTCAAGTTCTGACGTTTTGGCGTACATGAATTTATGATGATGATGGTAAGAATGGAACTCCAAGCATCGTGTTTACAGGAAAGGAGGTCGAGTATGTTGTTACTCCGGCAACAGTTCGAAAAGCTCTACACCTACCTGAAAACTGTCAATTCAGTTCTGCTGTTGAGGAGCCATTACTAAAGCAAATGATGGCTAATCTTAGGTATGAACAGAGTATGGCTAAGTTGGGTCAACTCAAATGCCCATATATTTGAAAGGAATGGAGCTTCTTCTTCGATTGCATCACAAAGCCGTTTGCCAACAAGTGCTCAAATTTTGATGCCATTCCTATTATGACACAACAAATTGGGTATGCACTCTTAAACCAGTCTCATTTTGATTATGCAAAGACTGTGTTATGTTTTATAGGAGATAGAATGAAAGAGGACATGAATGTAGTTTACTTTGCTAGGTTCTATCAGTTAATTTACAATCACTGTACATCAGATAAACCACAACTAGCAAGTGAACTCATAGAACCTTTTAGGTTAGCAAAAAGGGCTTTGACTAATCTCTTAACTGCTGACAACAAGAAGGGAGTTTTGAGACCCCTTAGAATTCCTTTATCAGTAAAGCAAGCTCTGATAAATGCTGATTATGATACCTATTCATTGCTATATCCTGATGTCCAACCCACCAACACACAACAACCATCAGAACCAACCATTAATCAAACACAGTAACCACAGCCATCAGCACATAATCAAGTGAAGCCTTCTCCTTCTAGAGCAAAGAGGACTAAGACAGTACCTCAGTCACAATAGAAAAGAAGGAAGATGATTTTAAGAGATGAGTCTGATGATGAGGTACAGGTTCCACCATCAGAACCTGTTGCTGAAGTAGCTGAGAAGGTCTCTTCTCAGACAGCTCAAGAAACTGGGAGTTCTAGGGAGATCTTTTTTCCTTTTGGAAGATATAGGAAGGAAACAATCAACCAAGGCTTAGAAAGCTAAACTCTGATGATCAAGCTCCCAGAGTCTCTCCATCAGCTAAGAGACTTAAAAAGCAAAGAGCAAGGAGGGTTGTAGAATCATCAATCTCTGAAGAAGGAATGAAAGCAGCAGCTGAGGAAGGAGGTCAGGAATCTTTGATCTCAAAAGACCCAAATTTAATTGAATCTCTTCCCACTACTAAACCAGACTTTACTGAAGCTCACAAATCTCCTATTCAAGAGCCAGAGAATACTCAAGAACACATGCATACACCTCCTGTGTCTCCTATCATTGATCAAGTACATGTTGATACTCCAGGTACAAGTACTGAAATAGATATTCGCAACTTGAATGTGCCTGAGGTTCTGTACTTGGAAGCTCCAACCATTTCTCAACACACTCTACCAGCAACTCCACTGCTAGATACTGATGTCAATGCAGATGAATCTTCTATTGCTTCACATACAATTATTCTATCACAAGATACTGATACTGAAGATTCTGTAAGTTCTGTTGAAATAAATGCTGAAAATACTGGTGAAGCTGCTACAAATGAAAATGCTGATGCAGCTGGTCCTTCAGGACATGCACCTCTACAAACTGTTGATAAAGCTAATTTGATTAAGAAGTTTGTGAGAGAGGATGCACCAGTACCTTGGAGTGAAACTAATAGAGAAAGGGAATGGATCAAGGAGTGGAACAAAGTTGATTTTGTTCCTACTGCAAATATTCTTGCTGAGCACCTGGCTAAAGCTGATGAGATGCTGGTGAATGATGACTTCAAAGCACAGCTAAGAGTTACTGCATTGAGTACCAGGAATCTTCAAGGTCAACACTCAATAACTCAAGCCAAGGTGGACAAAATTCAAGAAACACTGATTCAGCAAGATATGAATGACAAATTGGACAAGAAAAGGTTTTTCAAGCCAGCCTTTGACCGCATTAAGTATATAGAAAAGACTCAAGAAAAGCAGCAAGCTGATATTTTGAAGAATCAAGCTGCTCAACAAGACCAACTCAATGAAATCCAAAACTCCGTGGAATTGCTTGTCTCCCTGCTTCTACCAGATTATGCCAAAAATGGGGAAAAAGTGATTAAGTCCAAATGCAAATCTGATCAACCACTGAAGGGTAAGAATGATGATAATGAAGACCAGGGATACTCTGAAAAGAGTAAAGGTCTAAGTCAAGGCAGGGGTTCTTTATCAAGCAAAGCTAGAACTACAAGTCAAAGAACAAGTTCTGATACTGGTAAAATGATAAGTTCTGATGAACAAACTCTAAAACTTGATGAAGAAATCTCCAAAAGGCTGTTCCTAAAGGACAATCCAGGCATGGATATTGAAATTCTGAAGGAAGAAGAGATTATACTGAAAGCTAAAAATGACAAATCTAAGTTAAAGTCTAAAGCTCAAGTCATTGTAAAGAAACCACCTAAGCCTAAGGGCATTGTGATCAAAGAGAGGACAGATACTGAGGCATCTAAGGCCAAGTCTAAATCACAGGTGGAATTTGATCCTAGATTCAAGGGTAAGGCAAAATTTGATGAACCTGTAAAGATATATATGCCAACTATGGATCTGGAAGCAAAATCTGATGAAGATACAAGTCTGATTTTAAAGAAGAAAAGCAATATTCAAGCAACCTCTGATAAAGCTCGAGTTGTCTTGACATCAGAAGAAAAGGAAACCTCTGACATTGCTCATGTTAAACCTTCAAAAATTCTACTACCTGGATTCACTAAAGCTCAACAATCTGCTCAATCTATGAAGACTTCAACAAATGTTTTTAAGGGTATATTGCTCCAAGGGAAGGAAGCTAGAGATAAAACAGGAATGGGTAATGCTGATGAGAAAAGAGTAAACAACTCTACCTTAGATCCTACGTCTCTTTCTGAACCAGGAGTAGGGATAACTCCAGAAAGACTAAATCAATTGGAGTCTGTACAGATGGTTTACAATTCCAAGCTGAAAGAAGACATAATGCTTTATTTTATGACAGATGGGAGAGTATTCCAGATAAGAAAGGATGCAATTCGGTTGAAGTATTATGAAAAACTGCAACATTTTTTATTTCTACTTCAAGTGAAGAACAGGTCAACAGATGGTGCTGCCAGTTACTTAAAATCTGATATTCAAAGGCAGAAGAAACTTTACTCTGTAAAGTCTGACAGACCATACTATCCAAAGTAAAGAGCTCACAATGGTGAATTAGTTGAGATGAAGCCTAATACCGCCAAGATCACTACATTTCTGGGTATTAAGGGTGTTGAATTTAATCTGGAGTCTGACAAAGCTTATCTGATCAGACTGGATCAGAAAATAAGGAAAGCAAAGATTAATGATCTCAGGGCTGCTATCTTTCAAACAGGAGAAGATACAGTTGAACTTAAATATGCTAAAAGGAGGATGATAAATGAACTTGAATATGCTGAGAGAACTCTTTTGAAGAATTATCTCAGAAAAACTCCTGACATTCAAGAGATCACACACTAAAGCCAAGTCAAGAACTACAACTGTTAAATTTTGAAGGATATACAGGCTAAAGCTGATATCAGACTTTAAGGATGGTAAAAGCTACAAGGACTGTGAGTTGTAGTTATCTAGTCAAATTCTCATATGCATTTGTACTTAATGTTTTTGACATCATCAAATATCTATTAAACTTGTATATTATGTTAATTTACAAGTTGGGGGAGATTGTTAGATATATTTGTGATGTCGTGTCTAATAATGATTTGTGTTTAGTTTTCAGATCTTGACTAACAGGACAAATCAGGACTTAACTAGAAATCAGTACTTATACTGAAGTATGAACTTAACATATCAGAACTTAAGTTATCAGAACTTAAGATATCAGAAGATATTCCTCAGAAGATAATATCAGGACTTAAGAAGACTTTCAGATAAGAAAGGCGGCTGATTGAAAGGAAAGAAGATCAAGACTAAAACAAGAAGAGATATGCATGGAGAAGAATTCTTTGAAGAATAGAAGACTTGGAGAAAAAGATAACTAATTGATATATTTTAGGATGCAGACTTATATTCGATATCAATTAGAAGATTATCTTGTAACTGTGTGGTATATAAATACAGCATAGGGTTTACACTAGATGTGTTATCTTTATCGAGAATATTATTCATTGTAACCCTAGCAGCTCTCGTGATATTTGTTCATCACTGAGAGAGAACGGTTCCATTGCAATACTGTTTTATTAATAAGATTATTATTTGTTATATACTTGTGTTCTTAATTCGATTTGATTGTACTATACACTGTATTCAACCCCCTTCTACAGTGTGTGTGACCTAACAAGTGGTATCAGAGCCTATCTATTAACACATATACAATAAAGATCCAAAACAATCATGTCTGAAGGAGAACAAACTCCAACCAAACCCACCAAAACTGAAGAATCTCCAAAGACTCAAATCCATAGTCGATATGAGACTATTAGGTTCTCATGCTGAGACCTTCTGATTATGCTAGTCATTATGCCATTCCCTGCTCTACGCACAACACCCCGCTTCAACAGAATATGAGCCTCCATTCTTGACCTCCAAATGTAACTCGGATTACCACCTACCTTTCTTGTCATAAGGCCCCCTAGATAATATCTTGCTTTATAAATCCTCCTAACTAAACTATCTGGTCTGTTTAGTAACCGCCAACCCTACTTCCCCAACATAGCTATATTAAAATCCTTTAGCTTCCGAAACCCAAGACCTCCACTGGACTTCTTTACACACATTTTGTCCCAATTTAACCAGTGAATTCCCCTACCATCCTTATTACCTTTCCACCAGAATTGATTCATCATCTTCTCCATATCATTACAAATTTGATTAGGAAGAAGAAAAGTACTCATAGCATAATTAGGCAAAGTTTAAGCTACCGTTTTCAAAAGTAACTCGTTGCTGCCTCTAAATAAAGTTTTCTTCTCCCACCCCTAAATTATTTCTCTTAAACGATCCTTCCGATATCCCAAACTGCATTTTTATTCCTCCCAATAATATTTGGTAATCCCAAATATGTTATTCGTTGGTCAGCCTCTTTAAAATTCAGAATATTGCAAATTACATTTCTGACACCTGAAACAGTGTTACGAGTAAAGAAGATCGCGGATTTGTCTGCATTGACTTTTTGTGTCGAAGCATGCTAAAAAACTTTTAGCAGATCCAACACATGCTCAGCCTCCTCTATATGAGCCTTACGACATATATACGTATCTCCTACAAAAAACATGTGTGTTAACTGCAGAGCTCCCCTTACAACTTGAATACCCTTCAACACACTACTTCTTTCGTACTCTCTAATAAAAAATGACAGCCCTTATATATAAATTAAGAACAGATAAGAAGAGAGTGGGTCACCTTGGCGAATGCTAGGGGACGGGATAATCAATCCAAATCTCCTTCTAACATAACATATTTGATACTTGGAAGAACACACACATACACACACACTCCATGATTAACCGAAAGAATCTTCAACAAAACCCAACTAATATAACATATCTCGCAGAAAAACCCATTCTACCCGGTCGTAAGCTTTACTAATGTCTAGCTTAAGAGCCATCCACCGCACCTTTCCTTGAGTTTTACGCTTCATAAAATACATGACCTCATAAGACACCATAATGTTATCTATAATGAGTCTACCCGGGATAAAAGCACTTTGAGTTTTAGAGATGATATCATTGAATGTTATCTTTAATCTATTGGCTAATATCTTCGAGGTGACTTTGTAAACTACATTACACAGTGATATTGGCCATAAATATGGCGCCCTCCAAACCCGGGTCAGAAGTTTGGGGTCCACACACACACACATCTTATTTATAACCTGCTTATAACAATAATAGAAGTAATAATAATAATAATATGCAGTGACCCTACTTACCAATTACCACGAACCGCAACAGGTTAAATTATGCACACAAGCCAACCACACTTACTTATATTACAAACGTTCAAATCCCAACTATTCTAACTCAAAACTGAGTAATAAACATTATTACAAATTTTTACGAACTTAAATTATTCCAAAAGAAGCCTACTAGCTCAACTCGATCAACCTGAACCCCTAGCTCTCGCGCTGGACTGGGGATCCTCGGTACCAACCGGTTCCTTCTTAACTGGAAAAGAACATAAATAATATCGCACAAATGAGCTAACTAGCTCAACAAGTCATAATGACAAAACTGAGAATAATGATCATCAGGTGAATATGGTTATGATATCAAGTGAACAATAGATTATGATTTAGAATTGGATATTATATTTTCATTTTAAAAACCAAGGTTAGGCTGCTGATCAGTCACGCACTAACCCCGAGCAAAGCACACAGCACTGCTCTAACTACTGGATCTAAGGCACACATTGGCCTAACTTGACCATCATATGGTCTGACCACGAATCTGGTCCACAATTTTATAAAAACAATCCAATTCTAACATAATAACAGAATAAACAATGTAAAGCAATAACCAAAATCATAAATAACATTGGATGTTCAATAATGAAATGGTTTCAATCTTCATAGGGATCAATATGGCATTTTCAAAGCTTGGCTGTTAGGTAATGAAAGAATTGGATAACAAAGGAATCAACATTTGAGGGTTCCAAGGATTTGGTCTTTCAAAGCATAAGATACAATGGTTTGAATGTGTAAGCAATCTGGTTCAGTGTTTGATATTTGGTTTGTATGTATTTGTGGAGTAGTATCGTATATTTGAGGTTCGTATTTGGGTATACAACAATCAATGGTCTAGAAAGAATCAGGTTTACGGCTCAAGATCAATAACTGGAATCAAGGTTTAGGGTTCAGTGCTTCAAAGCACTTGCAATATAAAACAGGACTATCAATCACTACAATATCTCGAGAAAGTTCAGAACACTTGCCTGGTACTAGCTTACTATACTGCACTCGCTTTCAATCACCACTGTCTTACTCCTCGACTACCTGTTTTCCTTTTCTACGCCTTGACTCTTCTGCTCACATATCATAAGCATCTATCAATATTTAACTCATACGATTCTATTTAAAACATACTTCTATCTACCCCTCGTTTCACCCAAATTCGATTAACGGATTGAAAGTTACGCAATAAACAAGTAAACATCGAATATATAGACCGACAGTTAACCAACAAGTCACATATAGCACATAACACGTCACATAATCAATGATATAACATTTATAAAGAAGTCTCGGGTCATAAACAGACTTTCGGGTACTTAAAATGATTTTTAAAACATTTTTCGGAATTAAAACGGGTCGTTGGATCAATATGGGAATAATAAACAGGGTTCGGCTGGCCAATTCTGGCTTCGAAACAATTTTTTAATAATTATCGAGCTTTGAAAATAATTTAAAATATTAAAGCTCGAAACTATTTTTCAGAATTTTTAAATCATTTTTAAGTAATTAAATCAAATTAAATAATTAATTAAAATCAATTAATAATTAATTTTTGAATTAGTTAACTAATTAATTTTTAAATCATTTTTGAATTAATTGACTAATTAATCAATTAAAAATTAACTGAAATTAATTAACTAATTAATTCAGATTTATTTTTGAGTTAAAAATAATTTTTGGAATTAAAATAATAATTTTTAGAATTTTCAGAAATTAAAATCGAATTTTTATAATAAAAATAAATAGGAAATATGATTTTTGAATATTTTAAAAACAGGAATCCTAAATTTGCAAACTCTGGAAACTTCAGGGACCAAACTTCATCGTCCCCAAAAGTCCAGGTACCAAACTGTAATTTTACACCCCCCGGTCGCCGGAAAATACAGGGGTGGCCGGAGAACTCGATTCCGGCACCTTCACCTCACCATCTGCTCCAGATTTACACTACACAACACCAGGAATCTATTCGTGCAATCAAAACACATCAATCATCCCTGTCCTGGCTGGAAATTGGCCAAGAACATCGCCGGTTTCCGGCGAAACATCGAAAACTTAAAAAGACAACTCCCTTCGATTCATTAATCCTCTGTTAACGAGCTATATACCAATCGATTGCAAATTTCATAAGGAACACAACCCACTATAAATCAACAGCTAATAACCCCTAAATCAAAAAGCCCCAAATTTCAATTGAAAACATACATACGGGTTATAAACCCTAATTTTAAAATTCGAGAATTAAACCCACTTTTGAGCATGTTATTGAACTCCAAATCAGACGTATGACATATGAAAATCATCAGGAAAACAAGCTCTACAACATGGAATCATCAAATCATACAAACAATCATCCGAATAGAAATTCATATTTTTAATAAAAATAATTCGAAATTAAATAAAAATATATAAAATCAACATTTGATTCTGCAGTAAAACAGGTTCTGGAATCTGATAGTACACCTTGAGACCTTTGATTTGGTTACTCCAACTTTTCCAACTGATTTCAATAACACCATGAAATGGTAGTTTGATTCTCAGAAGGTTTTATGAATTTAGGGTTTTTCTCTGGAAAATTATATAATTAACAGTCTGCAAATGATTTTGATACGAAATAAAATACGGTAAAAGGCTATTTATAATTACGGAAAATTAGTATCCTGTAATAACCCCAATTTTTGGAATTTTTAAAATACGGATGAATAGTAACATTTGCTGATGATGCTGATTAAGGAAAATTATCAGACCACGCTATATAGGAGTACTGTTATGGAAATTCTAAGATCGTATTAGTATTTCATAAAGTAAATAAGTGTATGTAAAGATCGTCAGAATCCAAATCCGAACACTTTGATTTTTCCCGAAAATCCACCAGATACCGAAAGAATTGAGTATAAGATAACATGATTAAAATGATTTAAATTCAAGGATTATAAGAGAGGATCATAAAAGGAATATAATGTATTGAGAAAGGTTAAGGGAACCCAAGTAATAAGATCCCGGGTATGATCCCTCAAACGATAAACGAGAACGAAAGTTAAGCGAACCGTATAACAGATCAGCGGTCATTAGCCAAGTTATTAGGGGTTAATCAAAGAGGTTAGTGGGTGATGATGTCATCATACTAATAAGAAGAAAATAAGTGTAAAAGGATGACATAATCAAGATGACCTAAGCATGACCTAGTAGATATTTTGAATTGGTGGAATATTAGCCAAGTGTTTTTAACCATGGTAAATTCTAAATATGGTTAATTAAAATAAAAGAGAAGCAACCAAGTAATTCACCACACAATTAGTCAAAGGGCAAAACAAGAAGCATTTCACTTTCTCCCCCTTGAAAGCTTGCTCTCGGCCAAAACCAGAGCAACAACTTCAAACTGCCATATCTCCTTCAATACTCACTCAAATGATGTGTTCTATAGCTCGTTGGAAATGATGTGTATCTTGAGTTGTTGATTGGTAGTTAGATTGATATGATTTGGAATGGTAAAAATTTGGGAAATCGCGTAAACATAGCTGTCGTAATGTCCGATTTACTTTAGACTGTTTTTGCTCTTAACATCAGGACCCGAGAACTCTCTGTTAGGTTTTTACCATTGCAATGATTAGATAGTTCATGTTACGAGCTTTGTTTTGATATGTGGTTCGTTTGAATCCGATGTACGGTTTAGGAGAAACAATCGTTTTAAGTAACAGCATTTCACGAACGAACCATTACCCCTCGCCTTACTTTGAAACCTTGGTTAAGGACTTTAAATGACTAATTGGGATATGAAACAATTATGTTAAGTGTATTAGGCAGTTGTTAAGGTACTCGCGAAAGAATCGCCTTAAAACTCTGAATGGTTAATTTATTAAAAATGGTGGAGCCGAGGGTACTCGAGCGACTTAAGTGAATCATTAAGCGCAAAAGCGAGCGTTAGAGTCTAGTTGGTTAAAGTGTAGATTCTTAAGCGACTTTGGTTTAATTCCGGCTAATGTTGTTGTTCATAGGTTACCGGACCCACTCTAAGCTTAAGTCTACCCCGGAACACTCAGGCATGTTTTCTAACCGTTATACTGTTGTTATGATGTATACATATGTATATGCATTATCTTGCGATAGATGCATGATGGTTAATTAGAAAATTCTTGTGATATATTGTAGCATGTGATATGGTATATATGCATGCCTGTTTCGTAATCTTGATACATATATCTGTTTATTCAGTTGCATAATACCTATGCTAGAGATAAGCAGTATTTGCGTATACCCTTAGTATAGGGGACCCAAAGGTGAACATTTTTTTTAAACCGGGAGTCGATGTTCCCGAGTATTATATATATATATATATAGATATAGTTTTCAAAACTATGAATCGAATAAGGTTTATTCGATAACTTTATTTTATTAATGAATATTATTTTGAATATTCATTCGAGGGCATATGACTCCGATATATTTTATTAATGAATATTATTTTGAATATTCATTCGAGGACTTATGACTCCGATTATTTACTAATTATTATTCTTTATTTTATTAAAGAATAATGTGTCGATAATCAAACTCACTTTTGATTATTCAAATAAAGATAGTACTTTCGTATAAGTATATCTTTAGTTATTTAATATTCATTACAAGTATAAGTTTTAAAACTTCTACTTCAATTATTTTTATAAAGATTATTCTTTATGGGAATATTATTTAAATAATAATATTCAGATATTTTCTAATATATTGGGACTGATTTATTTTATTAAATCAGCATCACTCCAAACATTCTTAAAAATGTTTTCGAGTCTTCAAAATGATTTTAAAGGTTAGGGCGGATCCCAAAGCTCATTTTTATATTTAAGATCCTCCTTTCGAAGGGGATTTAAATATTCGCTCAAAACCTGAGGGATCCGCCTCTGTGGTGTGTTTTATATTCCCAACAAGGTTGCTATTTTGATAAAAGAGTTTTTGATTACTTACCTAACACTCGGGAAGTAAAATTCTTGGAACAAGTTAATCCATTAACAGGCATCGCCTGGGAAATATCGGTGAGTTTTCCTTTCCAACTAGATACGACTTCTTGGTGGAGTCGTATCAACAAGTTTCTACTTGGGGAAAGTGGGGACGAGCTTTACGTTTCAGAGTCATGGATTTCATCTGAACTAGGAGTGGCGTAAGTGGTCGAGTGGCGCCGGCCCAGCCTTATTATATTGGCCCAAATGGCCTGGAAGTTCCGCTAAGACGGTCCATTCCTTAGGAGTCCAGTGTTCGGTTGACAAGTAAATCTGACAGGTTCTCCTCTACATGTAGAAAATGGTGGGGTTGCACTACTGCGACTGATCATCGTAAGTGGTCTTTCTGGCGCGGCAAACTCCCGTAATGAGTTCATCATTCAATTGGATATTTCTGCAACACTACCCAGAGCACTTCGATAGAAAGGCTACGGCTGTGCGATTGTTAAGTGTTGGCAGGGTCGAGTTTTCAAAATGATGTTTTCATCAAATGAAGTATCTCGTAACTTCATTTCATTTTGATGATATTTCAAAGATTAATTCTATACAAGTTTTATCGTGTAGCTTCATTTATGGGATGAACTAATTATAACTTGAATGGTTGTAGTTTAAGTAGTATTCGGAAAAGATATAAGTATATTGGAGTATCTTGTAACTTCATCTTTTCAACTTATATCTGGATAATGATTATCTTATGCATGACAAAGATTTTCAGAAAAACGTTGAGACAAGGTTAGATATATGAGATCACCTTGCAACGATATTTTTATACAGTTATAAACTGGAACTCTGTGTATATTATACATGTCAGAGGATTTCAAAGATTGTGAAAAGTATATATGTATATATATACTGAATATTTTGCGACTTGGTCGCGTTAAGATATCAGCTTGGTTCATTTTTTCTTAACCAAGACTTTCATGAGTACTATGAGAATGCTCATATATTGTTAATTATTCTACATATTATTTCGGTGGGCTTGTTGCTCACCCTTGCTTTCTTCTTTCATCACACAACATCAGATAGACAAGATGAACAAGACCAAGCTCCCAATTCGCGAGCGGATAGGAAACATTCCGCAGTTTCCTATAGGCGTTGATGTCGTTGTAGCTGAGGTAGGAACTACCAATAGGCTAGGCTTTCAACTTTTGATGTACCAGACTTATGTATCTTTATCAATTGTAATAATGGCAAGGAAATGTAAATTTATTCAGAAACCCTTTTAAGGTGTAATGGCATATAATTTTGGAATAAAATGACTCGTGTTATTTTTGGATATTCATCTCTGAGACTATAACTTGTGGTGTGTGTGTTATTGTGGGGTCACAGTACAGAGTAGTTGATTGTTTATTCAGATTGGGTGTTATTAAGGGAAATGGAACTCGTGACAACCCGGATCCCCGACCCCGGATTTGGGGGTGTTACAGAAATGGTATCAGAGCTAATTACAAACCTCAGAGATGATGTGACGTTAAGATAATAAGTTCATTAAGATAATAAGAACTCTTGCCAAGTTCATAGTCGGGCTACCTAACGTAGTACTGACAGTTAAAACCCTTATGGGAACCCTTATAAATATCGTGATAGGAGCGTAGTTCGTTATCGTATATGGTAGCGGGACCCCGAACCCTGAGGTTGAGGAGTAACAACGGGATGATGTTTTATTAGTTATTGGAGATCAGATTGTGGATCCGATAGAGCGTCCTAACACGGGACCGGATGATGTTCATATTGAGGATGTAGCGGTTGAGGATGTTGTCCTAGAAGGGATTATCGCTGAGAAGGATCATGTGAAGGATCCTGACAAGAATGAATAAAGGACCACTGAGGAATTGATGACCATGGTTAGGGCAACTACCAGAGGTAGGATTGGCCGGTCACTACCAGAGGTTCGTTCAAGTTTGTAAAGATAGTAGCCCCTTTAACGCGGCTTACTCATAAGACTGAGAAGTTCGAATGGACTGAGAAATGCGAGAACAGCTTTTAAGAACTGAAGCAAAGATTGGTGACGGTCCCTATGATGGCATTGCCGGATGGAAAAGAAGATTTTGTGATCTGTAGTGACGCTTCGCATAAGGAATTAAGGTGCTTCTTATACATCACATCAAGGTAATCGTGTACGCGTCAAGACAATTAAGGGAATATAAAATTCGATATCCCCACCCATGAGCTTGGGCTCGTGGCAATAGTTTTGCCCTAAAGATTTGAGGCACTACTTGTATGGAGAGAAGTGCGAGATTTACACAAGCCATAAGTGCTCTAGTGCATTTTCACGTAGAAAGAGCTCAACATACGCCAGAGGAGGCGGTTATAGCTAATCAAGAATATTGATTGGGAGATTCTTTATCATTCGGGGAAAGCCAATGTGGTGGCTGATGCCCTTAGTAAAAAGGAGAAACTCAAAAAGATAATGTCTTTGGGAGAATTTATAAGAGATTTTGAGAAAATGGAAATAGAAGTGAAGGTAACCGGAGCCGGTACCGAAAAGATGTTTGAGATTGCAATACAGCCCGAATTATTGGAAAAGAACATATTGTGCCAGAGAAAGTGATGAATGAAGGCAGAGAGCCAACAAATAGATAAGAGATTAATACCGAGAAAGATGATAAGGGAATAATGAGGTATTCCTACAGAATTTGGGTTCCAAATGTTCAAGAGCTTAAAGATGAGATCTTAGATGAATGAGAGTTTGAGGAATAAGATTTAGAGCAAACCCTGATCGTGATAGTCAGGGAGGTCGCCATCAAGATAAAAGGAACCCATAACATAATGAAGTGGAAAATGAGGATTTTAACGTATAAGATAACCCCAAGTATGGGAGAAGGATGAAACATTTCATACTAAGGAAATAGAAAGTCGAGTAAGGAAAGGAGACCCGAGATGGTACTCCTATACGGCAATTCATGGACCTGTCTAAAAAGAACTTAGACTATTATCCCCAACCACCACCTTAAGGAAATAATGCGGTAGGAAATTCTTTCATGACCTTTAAGTCGCTAAGCTCTCAGAGTTCCAAGGAACAGGTTGACCCAGTCGAGGCAAGAGCCTGCCTAAAGGAAATATAGGAATCATTTGAGATTCTAAATGATTGACGAATCATAAAAGACTATTTTTGTCACTTACCCTCCTAAGAGAGAGGCCACCCGCTGGTGAAAGGCCAAGGAAGGCACGGAGCAAGAGATTATAATAAACTGATTTAAGTCCAGTCAATTGTTTTCAGGAAAGTACTTCCCAAGGTTATGGAGATAGTGTAAAAGCTTTAGAGCCAGAACAAAGGTAGACGAGTATGATGAATTATGAATCTAAGTTGTAAAAGTTGTCAAGATTCGTTCTGAGGACACGAATCCAGAATGACGGGATGTTTGAAATTAATGCTTATGTTGTGTTGGTTCATGAAATAATGATAAGAGAAAGGAAAATAAAAAGAAACTGAAGTGGAAAGGAATATAAAGGCAATAGAGTTTGAGGAATGATAAGGGAGTTGGGTATGAGGAAACCCTAAAGACTTGTACCAATAGAAATAGAAAAGTATGTAATCGTCAGGATGAGGGTGATTCACCATGAGTTAAAATTGATGGTTGAAGGCATAAGAGATACATATATTTTATCCCCTATAAGTTGGGAGGATTCGAGGAAACCTTGAGATAGTTCGAAGGATAAATAATGAGACGCGGATAGACTGAGGAGACAAGAAAGTAAGAAATTAGGAAAATTGGATAAAATAAGTGACCTTCAAGAATGTGAAGTGTAAGACCGGTGGCTTGATACCCAGAAAGGGAGACGCCAGGTATGAAAGATATCCCAACATTGAGATGACTGTTGAGATAAACAACAAAAGTAAATAAGGAATTATTAAGAAGAAGTTCACGATGAACACGACCAATATCTCCCAGAACATCCCTGTTATCATTACCAAATTAGGCAAGCAAAGCGAAAAAAACCATTGTTATCTTTTGGAGGCCATATGGATTGACCTCAGTTTGAATAAGGATGCTATTATGAAATTAAGTATAGACTATCGAAGTGAGAATGATTGAATAAGGTAATCTATCAAGTATATATGACTTGATTTATCCATGGAAGAGTGTAAGTATCTTTTAAAGGTGGAATTAAGGATAGAACCTCAGTAACTTAAAATGAATCCTAGGGGAATGCATAAAGGTTGGCATTTCACCCTTAATAGGGATAGTATGAGTTTTGACAGTATGAATTGGAAAGGATTAAGGTAACAACAATCTTTAAGGATCAGTGGAGAAATTTTTTAAAAGTATATAGACAATGGTTCTAGTATTAGTAAATGGTATTTTGATATGCCCTGTATCTAGGGAATACAGGAGGAACAATTCAAGGATAACCTTAGAAGTCTTACAAGGAGAAACGGTAATATTCAATGTTCTCAAGAATAGAAATTTTGATAAAGGAAATATGACGTAATTATAATAATGCCAGGTGGGGCACGTGTTGAACCATAAGAAAGTGTAGATCGACCCAATGAGGGTCGAAATTGGTGAAAACAAGAAGGACCCAAGATAAGAGACGTCCTAATTATGATCGAGAGTCTGTCGTGGCAATGTTCACATCTAATGACTAAGGCAATGACTTATGGAAAAAATATGGTGATTTTTTATTTTTTTTTCTTCTCACCAGGACTTAAGAAAAGCATTTTCACATAAGCAGTGATTGAAATAAGGTAGAAAATTTATTTGGAGGTGGTTAAAAAAATGACATTGATTGTAAGGAAATTTTACTATCAGGAAAGGTCAAAGAGGTGGCCGACACTTTAAGTGTCAGAGGACAATTATAAGCACACGTGCCAGAGGGATACAGTAATGATGGTTAAAGCCGTGAAGGTTGTATTATGGTTTGAAAGATTGACATTTCTTCTGATGATTATACGATACTCAAGCGTAATAGTAGTTTGGTAAAGATTTAATTCATGTTAGCACTGTGAGCGGGCTATTTATTTTAGAAGGTCCTATCTTGAGAATAATCCAGGACCATGTTTCAAAAAGACTAAAGGAACCTTTGAGTTAAGTCTTCTATTGAAGGCATATGATTAAGAATGGTATTAACCTGCTATCGTTGCTGTGATTGAAACTCTTCTGCAATTTTATATGCTTCATGTCATGAAAGTATGTCAGGATCAGGAGTGTTCTTCATGAATTATGAATGGTGATTATGTTAACTCCTTAGAAGAATTTGATACGACAGGTGAAATAACCCCAATTTTTGGGAATTTTTTTTTGAAACCCTTATGAATAGTGTTTTTGCTGATTGAGAAAATTTTTCATGCCACACTATGTAGGGGTTCTGATATGGATATTCTGAGGTTTTATTAGTACTCTATATGGTATATAAGTGTATGCAAAGATCGTCAGAATCCAATTCCGAACACTTTGATTTTTCCCGGAAATACACTAGATACAGAGAGAATTGAGTATAAGGTAACAGGATAAAAAGGATTTAAATTAAAGGATTATAATAGAGGATCATAAAAAGGAATATAATGTATTGAGAAAGGTTAAGGGAACCTAAGTAATAAGATCCCGGGTATGATCCCTCAAACGATAAACAAAAACGAAAGTTAAGCGAACCGTATAACAGATCAGCGGTCATTAGGCAAACAATTAGAAGCTAATCAAAGAGATTAGAAGGGATGATGACATAGAAATGTGACATAAGCATGACATAAGGGGAAGGAGATGTGGTTGATTTAAAACCACACAAAGTCAAGGCTAGAAAAGTAACTAACCAAAAACAAGACAAAAAGCAACCAACCAAGCCAAAACATTTCATTTTCATCAAAAAACACAAAACCCCCATTTTCTTCTTCAAGCTCTCGGCCTCTTTTCTTAAAAAATGAAAGTCCAAGCTCCTCCACTTACTATTTAGCAAGGTAATTATCCTAGCTTCTCATAGTTAAGTTACATACTTCCTATAAGTTTAAGCTTCTAATTCCAAGCCAATCTTTTTCTATAAATCAAGAAAGAAGATGGTGAATAGTACTTTCTTGAAATTAATTTTTGTGTTCTTGATTTCTTTGAAAGAACAAGCTTGTAGGAGGTTAGATTAAGGCTTCCATGGGCATTCCAAGGATCTTTCATGGATTAAAAGCTTCAAGGAAGGTATAACTCTTCATGATCTTAGCTTTAAGTTTTGTTGTTTAGATTTCCTAATGTTTAGATGAAGGGTTAGGGTAATGGGTGTGTAATCATGTTAAAGCTTGTTATGAGTATTTTAGTTGGTGAGAGGCATGATTATTGTGTGTTTAGAGATTGGTTGATTTTGTGATATTTTTGGAGTTGGAAATCTTGGTTAATTAGTCAATGAACTTAAGTAAAACTCTTAGTTCATAATTGAGAAATAAGTATGAATTGGTAACATTGATTTGATGGGGCTGTTGGAGTGTGTTTTGGATGGATGTTGGTTGTATGATTGATTTGGGGTTGAATTGTGGTTGGTTTTTGAATGGTTTAAAATTGGGAAATCGCGTAAACATAGCCGTCGTAACGTCCGATTTTCTTTAGACTGTTTTTGTGCATAACATTAGGACCCGAGAACCCCCTTCTAGATTATGACCATTGCCATGTCTAGATAGCTCATGTTACGAGCTTCGTTTTGATATGTAGTTCGTTCGATTCCGATGCACGGTTTAGGAGAAACGACCGTTTCAAGTAACGGCGTTTCGCGAACGAAACTTTTCCCCTCGCCTTACTTTGAAACATAGGTTAAAGACCAAAAAGGGTTAATTAATGTATGAAACATTTATGGTAAGTGTGTTAGGCAGTTGGTAAGACACTCGCGAAGGAATCGCCTTAAAACTCGTAAAGGTTAAATTATTAAAAATGGTGGAGCCGAGGGTACTCGAGTGACTTAAGAGAATCAGTAAGCGCAAAACAGAGCGTTAGAGTCTGAGTTGGTTAGAGTGTAGATTTACAAGTGACTTTGGTTTAATTCCAACTTACTTGTTGTTTATAGGTTACCAGACTCGTCCCGAGCCATTCGTAACCCCCAGTCGCTCAGGCAAGTTTTCTACCCGTTATAACTGTTGTTGTGATGTATATATGTATATGCATTATCTTGTGATAAATGCATGTTGGTTAATTAGCAAATTTTGCGATATATTGGAGCATGCTGATATGGTATATATGCATGTCTGTTTCGTAATCTGGTTATCTATCTGTTGATTTCAATGCTTATAGTTGCATAATACCTATGCTAGAAATAAGCAAGTAGTTGCGTATACCCTTAGTATAGGGGATAAAAGGTGAACATATTTCTAAATCGGGAGTCGATGTTCCCGAGTATATTATATATATATATATTTATATATATATATATGGATATAGTTTTTAAAACTATTGATCGAATAAGGTTTATTCGATACCTTTATTTTACTTAATTGAATATTAATTTGAGTATTCATTCGAGGGCTTATGACTCAGTTTATTTTATTATTTGAATATTATTTGAATATTCATTCGAGGGCTTATGACTCAGTTTATATTATTAATGAATATTATTCAAATATTCATCCGAGGACTTATGACTCCTTTATTTTATTATTGAATATTATTTCAAATATTCATCCGAGGACTTATGACTCCTTTATTTTATTATTGAATATTATTTCAAATATTCATCCGAGGACTTATGACTCCTTTATTTTATTATTGAATATTATTTCAAATATTCATCCGAGGACTTATGACTCCTTTATTTTATTATTGAATATTATTTGAATATTCATTTGAGGATGTATGACTCCTTTATTTTATTTAATGAATATTATTTATAATATTCATTCGAGGTATTATGACTCCGCTTATTACTGAAATATATTCTTTATTTTATTAAAGAATAAGGTGTCGATAATCAAACTTATTTTTGATTATTCAAATTAAAGATATTACTTTCGTATAAGTATATCTTTGATTATTTGCTATTCATTTCGAGTATAAGTTTTCCAACTTCTACCTCCATTATTCTTTATAGGAATATTATTTAAATAATAATATTCAGATATTTCTTTCATAATTGGGACTGATTTATTTCATAAATCAGCATTACTCCAAACATTCTTAAAAATGTTTTCGAGTCTTCAAAATGAATTTAAAAAGGGTAGAGCGGATCCCAAAACTTGTTTTCAAATTCAAGATCTTCCATTTTAAGGGGACTTGAATACTCGCTCAAAAATCTAAGGGATCCGGCTCTGTGGTGTATTTTATATTCGCAACAAGGTTGCAGTTTTGGTAAATGAATTGATTACTTACCCAACGTTCGGGAAGTAAGTCCATCTATCGAGTCGGCATAAGCAACATGGGCTCAGTGGGCGTCCATGATAGTGTAAGTGGCTCAGTGGGAGTCCATCAAATGCATAAGTGGCTGAGTGGCAGTCCAGCATAAGGTCCTATTGAGACCAGGGTGATGACCAGTGGGGAATTCGTCCATCTACTAGTAGAAAAGGTTACTTATTGGTATCTTTGCCTGATCAGCAAGATATCAGGTTTATGCCAAAATTCTTTCCTTTCCAAATTTATTGGATATTGCAATTCTGTTCATACTTTACATGACAGAGGTTTTCAGGAAATGTATATATATATATAGGTGTATATATATGTCGGGACTTAATGAAGTATCTCGTAACTTCATTATTTATAATGATATTCAAAGATTGAATCTATTCAAATCTTGTCTTGTAGTCTCATCTATGTGATGAACTTTTGAAACTAATTATAACTTGAACGGTGGTAGTTCAAGTAGTATTTGGGAAAGATATAAGTATATTGGGGTATCTTGTAACTTCATCTTTTAAACTTATATCTAATTAATAATTGTCTTATGAATGACAAAGATTTTCAGAAAAACGTTGAGACAAGGTTAGATATATGAGATCACCTTGCAACGATATTTTTTTATATAGTTATACACTGGGACTTTGTGTATATTATGCATGGAAGAGGACTTCCAATATTTTGAAAAGTATATATGTATATATATATACTGAATATTTTGCGACTTCATCGCATTAAGATATCAACTTGGTTCATTTCTTTTGACCAAGACTTTCATGAGTATTATGAGTAGGCTCATATATTGTTAATCATTATACATATTATTTTAGTGGGCTTGCTGCTCACCCTTGCTTTCTTCTTTCATCACACAACATCAGATAGACAAGATGAACAGGACCAAGCTCCCAATTCGCAAGCGGATAGGAAACGTTCCGCAGCTTTCGGGAAGCGTTGAGGCCGCTGTAGCTGAGGTAGAAATTACCAATAGGCTAGGCTTTCAACTTTTGACGTACCAGATTATGTATATTTATGAATTGTAATAATGGCAAAGAAATGTAAATTTATTCAGAAACCTTTTTAAGGTGTATTGACATATAATTGTGGAATAAAACGACTTGTGATTATTTTTGGATATTCATCTCTGAGACTATAACTTGTGGTGTGTGTGTTTATTGTGGGGTCACAGTACAAAGTAGTTGATTGTGTATTAAGATTGGGTGATATTAAGGGAAATGGAACTCGTGACAACCTGGATCCCCGACCCCGGATCTGGGGGTGTTACAACAGGTATGGACTCCGTATGGTTAGCTATTAAGATTCCAAGGAAAACGAATGACGACAGTAGGTCAGTGGTGGACCATAATAATGCAGCAATGATTCTTTGAATAATGAGCCGATTACAACCGTGAGAGTTGTAGTGTAATGGATGTTGAGATTGGGTACCACTATCGGGTTGTGGTGATGTATAAGTGATCATCGGTAGACTAACTAAGGCGATCATTTACCTATGATATATTTATTCCTTCTTATCGATAAAGAGTAGTATTACTATACGAAGAAGGTTACAGAATAACAATGGATTCTAGTAACTATGATGTCTAGAATGAAATCCCTTATTCGAGTTTCAATGTCGAGGGAGTTTCAAAGGTGAGTGTTTATGAGCTCGAGCAAGAGCATGGGTCCGTAGAATGATGGACGGAATAGCAAAAAAATCTTTAAGCACGTGAAATGCGATACTATAATACTTGATGTTGATATATATACATATATGTTTTGTTCTCCTATGATAAACCTCTATAGTTCAGAGGTAGACTCCAAGCCAGATATTTTATGGCAGTATATTTTTTTTCATATATACAATTCTCTTCAATTCGTTCTTTTCTTTTCATTTTGTATAAGCTGAGAAGAACAACCCTTCCAAAAGGGGAGGTATTGCTGAATGACTATCTATCTGTGTGATAGAAGCCTAGTAAGATACCACATGTTGTTTAATTGCTTGTCAAGTACTAAAGGCTGGCCACCTTCTGTACTAACTATGCAATAAAACAAGTGTTCATGATCATAGTGATGTCTCAACAAATTCCTTTACTTCTATATGATTGATCAAACTTTGGAAAATAGAAACAGCTGAAAAAGGAGTAGTAAAGTTGTGGTGGTATTCAGAATGGAAACACATTCGTGATACTAAGGTTGACGTGGTTATTAAAAGGTTATAGAACGCTAACGAGTAAAAGTATAAACAGTATAATATTAGGAACGGAAGGTAGTAGCGATTACGAACTGGAAAAGAATGGGTATTGAGAAGCAAAAGCTCTAATGCTAAAAGCTATAATGAGAGTCTGTGCAATAGACTTGAAAGAATTTGGAATGATCACTTAACGCGGATTGAGTTTTGTCACGATAATAGATTGTATGTCAGAAATCGAGATGTCGTCTTATGAGATCCTTGAGGGAAGACAATGTCGATCTCCCTTATGTTAGGATGAAGTTGCAGAGCGCAAGATGCTCGGACCAGCAGTGGTCCAAAGGACCAGGGATATAATAGATCTAATCAGAAGACTGCTGGTAGTAGCCCAAGATGGACATGAGAAGTATGTTGAATTGACACTAAAGGACAAGAAATAGGAAGTAGGGGACCTAGTGTTGTTATAGGTATTCCCTTGGAAAAGATGGATGTGGTTCGGAAAGAAAGGAAAGCTAAGCCCACGAAGTGTTGGACCCTTGGAGATATTAAGACGTATTGGGAAGTTAGCATATGAGCTAGACCTACCCCCGAACCTGTAGCAAGTTCATAACGTGTTCCACGTATCAATGTTAAGGAAGTATAATTTGAATTCCAGACAAATAGGGGCACATGAGCGTATAGGCATGCAACCAGACGTAACCTATATGGAGCAACCAGAAAGGGTTATAGATCGAAAAGGAACAAGTGCTTAGGAGAAGGGTTATGTAATACCCCCAAATCCGGGGTCGGGGATCCGGGTTGTCACGAGTTCCATTTCCCTTAACAACACCCAATCTTATTAAACAATCAACTACTCTGTACTGTGACCCCATAATATACACACACACACCACAAGTTATAGTCTCAGAGATGAATACTCAAAAATAACACAAGTCGTTTTATTCCACAATTATATGCCAACACCTTAAAAGGGTTTCTGAATAAATTTACATTTCTTTGCCATTAATACAATTCATAAATATACATAAATCTGGTACATCAAAAGTTGAAGCCTAGCCTATTGGTAGTTCCTACCTCAGCTACAACGACATCAATGCGTATAGGAAGCTGCGGAACGTTTCCTATCCGCTCGCGAATTGGGAGCTTGGTCCTGTTCATCTTGTCTATCTGATGTTGTGTGACGAAAGAAGAAAGCAAGGGTGAGCAGCAAGCCCACCAAAATAATATGTATAATGATTAACAATATATGAGCCTTCTCATAGTACTCATTAAAGTCTTGGTCAAAAGAAATGAACCAAGTTTGATATCTTAATGCGATGAAGTCGCAAAATATTTAGTATATATACATATATACTTTTCAAAATCTTGGAAGTCCTCTTCCATGCATAATATACACAGAGTTCCAGTTTATAACTGTATAAAAATATCGTTGCAAGGTGATCTCATATATCTAACCTTGTCTCAACGTTTTTCTGAAAGTCTTTGTCATTCATAAGACAACAATTAACTAGATATAAGTTTAAAAGATGAAGTTACAAGATACTCCAATATACTTATATCTTTTCCAAATACTACTTGAACTACCACCGTTCAAGTTATAATTAGTTCAAAAGTTCATCACATAGATGAGACTACAAGATAATACTTGAATAGATTCAATCTTTTAAATATCATCAAAATAAAATGAAGTTATGAGATACTTCATTTGATGCAAACATCATTTTGAAAACTTGACCCTGCCAACACTCAACAATCGCCCAACCGTAGCCTTTCTATCAAAGTGCTCTGGGTAGTGTTGCAGAAATATCCAACTGGATGATGAACTCATTACGGGAGTTTACCGCGCCAGGAAGACCACTTACTATGATCAGTCATAGTAGTGCAACCCCACCATTTTCTACATGTAGAGGAGAACCTGTCGGATTTACTTGTCAACCGAACACTGAACTCCTAAGGAATGGACCGCCTTAGCGGAACTTCCAGGCCATTTGGGCCAATATAATAAGGCTGGGCCGGTGCTACTCGACCACTTACGCCACTCCTAGTTCAGATGAAATCCATGACTCTGAAACGTAAAGCTCGTCCCCACTTTCCCCAAGTAGAAACTTGTTGATACGGCTCCACCAAGAAGTCGTATCTAGTTGGAAAGGAAAACTCACCGATATTTCCCAGGCGATGCTTGTTAATGGATTAACTTGTTCCAAGAATTTTACTTCCCGAGTGTTGGGTAAGTAATCAAAAACTCTTTTATCAAGACAACAACCTTGTTGCGAATATAAAATACACCACAGAGCCGGATCCCTCCAGTTTTGAGCGAGTATTTAAA
Source organism: Apium graveolens (assembly GCF_009905375.1). Classification (NCBI taxonomy): domain Eukaryota; kingdom Viridiplantae; phylum Streptophyta; class Magnoliopsida; order Apiales; family Apiaceae; genus Apium; species Apium graveolens. The sequence continues at coordinate 192,293,555 of NC_133653.1, forward strand.
TCCCCTTTTTAAAAGGAAGATCTTAAATATAAAAATGAGTTTTGGGATCCGCTCTAACTTTTGAAAATCATTTTAAAGACTTGAAAACACTTTAAAGAGTGTTTGGAATAATGCTGATTTAATAAAGTAAATCAGTCTCAATATAAAGAGATATCTGAATATTATTATTTAAATAATATTCCCATAAAGAATACTTGAGGTAGAAGTTGGAAAACTTACTTGAAATGAACAGTAAATAATCAAAGATATACTTATACAAAAGTAATATCTTTATTTGAATATCAAAAGTAAGTTTGATTATCGAACATTATTCTTTAATAAAGTAAAGAATATTAATAAATAATAAGCGGAGTCATAATACCTCGAATGAATATTATAAATAATATTCATTAAATAAAATAAAGGAGTCATACATCCTCAAATGAATATCCAAGTAATATTCAATAAATAATATAAATGAGTAATAAGTCCTCGAATGAATATTCAAGATAATATTCATTAATAAAATAAAGTTATCGAATAAACCTTATTCGATTAATAGTTTTGAAAACTATAACCATATATATAACCATATATATATATATAAAATCTACTCGGGATCCTCGACTCCCGGTTTTAGAAAATGTTTTCACCTTTGGGTCCCTATACTAAGGGTATATGCAAATTACCGCTATTCTCTAGCATAGGTATTATCAACTGAACCAACAGATATATATGGCAAGAATACGAAACAGGCATGCATATGTACCATATCACATGCTACAATATATCGCAAGAATTTGCTAATTTAACCAATATGCATCTATCACAAGATAATGCATATATATATATACATCACAACAACAGTATAACGGGTAGAAAACTTGCCTAAGTGCTCCCGGATAGGCTTAAGCTTAGAGTGGGTCCGATAACCTATGAACAACAACATAAGTCAGAATTAAACCCCGGTCGCTTAAGAAACTAGACTTTAACCATTTAGAGTCCTAACGTTCGCTTTCGCGCTTAATGATTTACTTAAGTCGCTCGAGTACCCGTGGCTCCACCATTTTTAATAAATTTACCATTACGAGTTTTAAGGCGATTCTTTCGCAAATGTCTTACCAACTGCCTATTACACCTTACATAAATGTTTCTTACCCCAATTAGTCATTTAAGGTCCTTTACCAAGGTTTCAAAGTAAGGCGAGGGGTAATGATTCGTTCGCGAAACGTCGTTACTTAAAACGGCCGTTTCTCCTAAACCGTACATCGGAATCAAACGAACCACATATCAAAACGAAGCTCGTAACATGAACTATCTAAAAATGGCAATGGTAAAAACCTAACAGTGAGTTCAAGGGTTCTGATGTTAAGAACAAAAACAGTCTACGGTAAATCGGGCATTACGACGGCTATGTTTACGCGATTACCCAATTTTAAACCACTCCAAATCATCTCACAATCAACCCACAATCACAACCCAATCAAAACTCCAGCCATACTTTATCATAACAGCCCCAACAACTCAACATTAACAATTTATATTATTCTTTATCATGAATTTAAACTACACTTAAGTTCATTAATCAACAACCAAGATTTACAACTCCAAAAACATCCCAAAACCAACTAATCTCTACATACACAACCATCAAGCCTCTCATGAACTAGAATACTCATATTATGCTCTTAACATTCAATAACAAAGCTTGGTTAAGAGATTATACCTTCCTTGAAGCTTCTTTACACAACACAAGAGCTTTGAATGCCTAAAGAACCTCGATCCTTCCTTGTATAACCTTAATCTTTCATAAAAATTCAAGAAAACTAAAGTTATTTCTTGAAGGTTACTATTCACCATCTTCTTCCTTGATTTATTGGAAGAGATTGTGAAGGAATTAGGAGCTTAAACTTATAGCATATCCATATCTATGTACAAGGAACCTTAGATAATTACCTTGTGATTTAACAATGCTTGGAACTTGATTTTTGGAAATTTCTTCTTTGAAAAAGAAGAAAAGCCGAGAGCAAGCTTGGAGAAAGAGAGATTTTTTTGTGTTTTTGCTTTGATTTGATTCTTTGGTTGGTTGTTTTTGATTTGTTTTTGGTTAATTACCTTATTAACCTTGAAAATTGTGTGGTTAAAAACCAACCACACCTCCTTCCCCTTATGTCATGCTTATGTCACATTGCTATGTCATCATCCCTTTCTTGCCCTCTTCTCATTGGTTGGATGATATCATCCCCTCTAATCTCTTTGATTAGCTTCTAATTGTTTACCTAATGACCGCTGATCTGTTATACGGTTCGCTTAACTTTCATTTTCGTTTATCGTTTGAGGGATCATACTCGGGATCTTATTACTTAGGTTCCCTTAACCTTTCTCAATATATTGTATTCCTTTTATGATCCTCTCTTATAATCCTTTAATTTAAATCCTTTTTATCCTGTTACCTAATACTCAATTCTTTCCGTATCTAGTGGATTTCCGGGAAAAATCAAAGTGTTCGGAATTGGATTCTGACGATCTTTACATACACTTATATACCACATAGAGTACTAATAATATCCCAGAAGATCAATAACAGAACCCCTACATAGTGTGGCATGAAAAGTTTTCTCATTCAGCATAATCTGCAAAATCACTATTCATAAGGGTTTCAAAAATTTCCAAAAATTGGGGTTATTACAGTCTCCCCTCCTTAAAAGGATTCCGTCCCGGAATCAGATGGAAAATGAATAGGGATACTCTCTTAGCATTGCACTTTCTAACTCTCGAGTAAATTTTCCCACATTGTGGTTCTTCCATCAAACTCTGAATAGTTTGATAACCCTTCTCCTAAGCACTTGTTCCTTTTCACTCTATAACCCTTCCTGGTTGCTCCATATAGGTTACGTCGGGTTGCATGTCTATGCGCTCATATGCCCCTATTTATCTGGCATCCGAATTACACTTTCTTAACATTGATACGTGGAACACGTCATGACTTGCTACATGTTCGGGGGTAGGGCTAGCTCATATGCTAACTTCCCGAAACGTCTTAATATATCCAAGGGACCAACAAATTGTAGACTTAGCTTTCCTTTCTTTCCGAACCTCATCAATCCTTTCCAAGGGATACCTATAACATTATTAGGTCCCCTATTTCATACTCTTTGTCCTTTTTGAGTCAAATCAGCATACTTCTTATGTCCATCTTGGGCTACCACCAGCCGTCCTCTGATTAGATCTATTATATCCTTGGTCCTTTGGACTACTGCGGGTCCGAGCATCTTGCGCTCTACAACTTCATCCTAACATAAGGGAGATCGACATTGTCTTCCCTCAAGGATCTCATAAGGCGATATCTCAATACTGACATATGATCTATTGTCGTAAGAAAACTCAATCTGTGTTAAGTGATCATTCCAATTTCTTTCAAGTCTATTGCACAGACTCTCATTATAGCTTTTAGCATTAGAGCTTTTGCTTCTCAATACCCATTCTTTTACAGTTCGTAATCGCTACTACCTTCCGTTCCTAATATTATACTGGTTATACTTTTGCTCGTTAGCGTTCTATAACCTTTTAATAACCACGTCAACCTTAGTATCACGCATGTGTTTCCATTCCGAATACCACCATAACTTTACTACTCCTTTTTCAGCTGTTACTATTTTCCAAAATTTGATCAATCATATAGAAGTAAAAGAATTCATTGAGAGATCACTATGATCATGAACACTTGTTACATTGCATAGTTAGTACAGAAGGTGGCCAGCCTTTAGTACTTGACAAGCAATTAAACAATAGCTGGTATCCTACTCGGCTTCTATCACACAGATAGATAGTCATTCGGCAATACCTCCCCTTCTAGAAGGGTTGTTCTTCTCAGTTTATATGAAATGAAAAGAAGAGAAAAGAACGAACTGAAGAGAATTTAATACATGAAAAAAAAATATACTGCCACAAAATATCTGGCTTGGAACCTACCTCTGAATTATAGAGGTTTGTCATAGGAGAACAAAACATATGTGTATATATATCAATATCAAGTATTATCGCATCGCATTTCACATGCTTAAATATTTTTGCTATTCCGTCCATCATTCTATGGACCCATGCTCTTCCTCGAGCTTATACACAATCACCTTTGAAACTCCCTCGACATTGAAAATCGAATCTGGGATCTCATTCTAGACATCATCGTTACTAGAATTCTATGCTTGCATCGCAACCTTCCTCGTATAGTAATACGACTCTCTATTGATAGGAAGGAATAAATATTCAATAGGTAGATACTCTACTTAATTAGTCTATCAATGATAACTTATACACTACCACGACCCGATTAGCGGTACTTAATCTCAACATCCATTCCAATACAACTCTCATGGTTGTAATCAGCTCATTACTCGCAAAATCATTGCTGCCTTACTATGGTCCACCACTAACCTACTGTCATCATTCACTTTCCATGAAATCTTAATATCTAACCATACGGAGTTCATATATGTCGTATAAAATTCTTCTAAGGAGGTAACATAATCACCATTCATGATTCATGAAGAACACTCCTGCTCTTAACATACATACATGACATGAAGCAGATAAAATTGAAGAAGAGTTTCAATCAAAGCAACGATAGCAGGTTAATACCATTCTTACTCGTATGCCTTAAATAGAAGACTTAACTCAAGGGTTCGTCTAGTCCTTTTTGAAACATGGTCCTGGCTTATCTCAAGATAGCATCTTCTGAGATAGATAGCCCGCTCATGGCGATACACGAATTAAACCTTTACCAACTACTATTACGGTTGGGTATTGCACAGTCATCAGAAGGAATGTCAATCTTCCAAACCATAATACAATCTGCATAGCTTTAACCATCATCATTGTATTCCTTTGGCACAAGCGCCTATAATTATCCTCTTACCTTTAAAGTGTCGGCCACCTCTTTGGCCTTTCCTGATAGTAAAATTTCCTTACAGTCAATGTCATTTTAACCACCTCCAAATAAATTTTCTACCTCATTTCAATCACTGCTTATGTGAAGATGTTTTCCTTAAAATCTGGTGAGTAAAAAAAAATATCACCATTTTTCCATAAGTTATTGCCTCAGTCTTTAGAGGTTAATCACTGTCATGACTGACTGTCAATCATACTTAGAACATCTTTTATCTTAAGTCCTAATTGCCCTGAACAATTTCGACCATTACTGGTTCGATCTATACTTTCTCGTGGTTTAACACGTGCCCCACTTGGCATCATTATAATTACGTCATATTTCCTTTATCAACATTTCTATTCTTGAGAATTTTGAATATTACCTTTTTCCTTGTAAAACCTCTAAGGTTATCCTTGAATCGTTCCTCATGTATTCCGTAGATACAGGGCGTATCAAGATACCATTTATTAATACCAGAATCATTGTCTATATACTTCTGAAAAATTTATCCACTGATTCTTAAAGGTTGTTATTACCTTAATCCTTCCCAATTCATACTGTCAAAACTCATACTATACCTATTATGGGTGAAATGCCAGCCTTTATGCATTCCCCTAGGATTCGTTTTAAGTTACCGATGTTTTATCCTTAATTCCACCTTTAAAAGGTACCTGCATCCTTCCATGGATAAATCAAGTCATATAACCCTGATAAGGGTGTCTTATTCAATCATTTCCACCTCGATAGTATATGCCTAATTTCATAATAACATCTGTATTCAAAATGAGGTCAATCAATATGGCCTCCAAAAGATAACAACGGTTATCCGCTTTTCTTGCCTAATCTGGTAACGATAACAATGATGTTCTGGAAGATATTGGTCGTGTTCAACGCGAACTTCTTCTTAATAATTCCTTATTTACTTTTGTTGTTTATCTCAACTGTCATCTCAATGTTGGGATATCTTTCATACCTGGCGTCTCCCTTTCTGGGTATCGAGCCACCGGTCTTACATTTCACATTCTTGAAGGTCGCTTCCTTCATCCAATTTTCCTACTTTCTTACTTTCTTGTCTACTTAGTCTATCCGCGTCTCATTATTTATCCTTCGAACTATCTCAAGGTTTCCTCAAATCCTCCCAACTTACAGGGGATAAAATATATGTATCTCTTATGCCCTCAACCATCAATTTTAACTCATGGTGAATCATCCTCATCCTGACGAATGCATACTTTCTATTTCTATTGCTACGAGTCTTTAGGACTTCCTCATACCTAACTCCCTTATCATACCTCAAACTCTATTGCCTTTATATTCCTTTCCACTTCAATTTCTTTCTATTTTCCTTTCTCTTATCATTATTTCATGAACCAACACAACATAAGCATTGATTTCAAACATCCCGTCATTCTGGATTCGTGTCCTCAGAACGAATCTTGACAACTTTTACAACTTAGATTCATCATTCATCATACTCGTCCGCCTTTGTTCTGGCTCTAAAGCTTTTAGACTATCTCCATAACCTTGGGAAGTACTATCCTGAAACAATTGACTGAACTGTAATCAGTTTATTATAATCTCTTGCTCCGTGCCTTCCTTGGTCTTTCACCAGCGGGTGGTCTCTCTCTTAGGAGGGTAAGTGACAAAAACAGTCTTTTGGGGTTCGTCAATCATTTAGAATTTCAAATGATTCCTCTATTTCCTTTAGCCAGGCCCTTGCCTCGGCTGAGCCAGCTTGTTCCTTGGAACTCTGAGAGCTTAGCGACTTAGAGGTCCTGAAAGAATTTCCCACTACATTATTTCCTCAAGGTGGTGGTTAGGGGTAAAAGTATAAGTTCTGTTTAGACAGGTCCATGAATTGCCGTATAGGAGTACCGTCTCGGGTCTCCTTTCCTTACTCGACTTTCAGTTTCCTTAGTATGAAATGTTTCATCCTTCTCCCACAGTCAGGGTTATCTTATACGTTAAAATCCTTGTTTTCCACTTCATTATATTATGGGCTCCTTCTTTCTTAATGGCGTCCTCCCTGACTATCACATTCAGGGTTTGCCCTAACTCTTATTCCTCGAACTATGACTTTCATCTAAGATCTCATCTTTAAGCTCTTGAACATTTGGAACCCAAATTCTGTAGGAATACCTCATTATTCCCTTATCATCTTTCTCGGTATTAATCTTTTATCTAATTGTTGGCTCTCTGCCTTCATTCATCACTTTTTCTGGCACAATATGTTCTTTTCCGATAATTCGGACTGTATTGCAATCTCAAACATCTTTTCGGTACCGGCTCCGGTTACCTTCACTTCTATTTCCATTTTCTCAAAATCTCTCATAAACTCTCCCAAAGACATTATTATCTTGAGTCTCTCCTTTTTACTAATGGCATCAGCCACCACATTGGCTTTCCCTGAATGATAAAGAATCTCCCAATCATAATTCTTGATTAGCTCTAACCACCTCATTTGGCGCATGTTGAGCTCTTTTTGCGTGAAAATGTACTAGAGCACTTATGGATTGTGTAGATCTCGCACTTTTCTCCATACAAGTAGTGCCTCCAATCTTTAGGGCAAAACTATTGCCACGAGCCCAAGCTCATGGGTGGGGATATCAAATTTTATCTTCCCTTAATCGTCTTGACGCGTACGCGATTACCTTGCTGTGCTGTATAAGAAGCACCCTAATTCCTTATGCGAAGCGTCACTACACTTCACAAAATCTCATTTTCCATCCGGCAACGCCAACATAGGGAACGTCACCAACCTTTGCTTCGGTTCTTAAAAGTTGTTCTCACATTTCTCTGTCCATTCGAACTTCTCAGTCTTACGAGTAAGCCGCGTTAAAGGGGGCTACTATCTTTACAAACTTGAACGAACCTCCGGTAGTGATCGACCAATCCTACCTCTGGTAGTTTCCCTAACCATGGTCATCAATTCCTCAGTGGTCCTTTATTCATTCTTGTCAGGATCCTTCACGGGATCCTCCTCAGCAACAATCCCTTCTAGGACAACATCCTCAACCGTTACATCCTCAATATCAACATCATTCGGTCCTGCGTTAGGACGCTCTATCGGATCCACAATCTGATCTCCAATTAGTAATAAAACATCATCGCGTTGTTACTCCTCCACCTCAGGGTTCGGAGTCCCGCTACCATATACGATCACGAACTACGCTTCTATCACGATATTTATAAGGGTTCCCATAAGGGTTTTAACTGTCAGTACTACGTTAGGTAGCCCGACTATGAACTTGGCAAGAGTTCTTATTATCTTAGTGAACTTATTATCTTAATGTCACATCATCTCTGAGGTTTATAACGCTTAGCTCTGATACCACTTCTGTAACACCCCCGAATCCGGGGTCGGGGATCCGGGTTGTCACGAGTTCCATTTCCCTTAACAACACCCAATCTTATTAAACAATCAACTACTCTGTACTGTGACCCCACAATATACACACACACCACAAGTTATAGTCTCAGAGATGAATACTCAAAAATAACACAAGTCGTTTTATTCCACAATTATATGCCAATACACCTTAAAAGGGTTTCTGAATAAATTTACATTTCTTTGCCATTATTACAATTCATAAATATACATAAATCTGGTACATCAAAAGTTGAAGCCTAGCCTATTGGTAGTTCCTACCTCAGCTACAGCGACATCAATGCCTATAGGAAGCTGCGGAACGTTTCCTATCCGCTTGCGAATTGGGAGCTTGGTCCTGTTCATCTTGTCTATCTGATGTTGTGTGATGAAAGAAGAAAGCAAGGGTGAGCAGCAAGCCCACCAAAATAATATGTATAATGATTAACAATATATGAGCCTTCTCATAGTACTCATGAAAGTCTTGGTCAAAAGAAATGAACCAAGTTTGATATCTTAATGCGATGAAGTCGCAAAATATTCAGTATATATATATATATACTTTTCAAAATCTTGGAAGTCCTCTTCCATGCATAATATACACAGAGTTCCAGTTTATAACTGTATAAAAATATCGTTGCAAGGTGATCTCATATATCTAACCTTGTCTCAACGTTTTTCTGAAAGTCTTTGTCATTCATAAGACAACCATTAACTAGATAAAAGTTTAAAAGATGAAGTTACAAGATACTCCAATATACTTATATCTTTTCCAAATACTACTTGAACTACCACCGTTCAAGTTATAATTAGTTCAAAAGTTCATCACATAGATGAGACTACAAGATAATACTTGAATAGATTCAATCTTTAAAATATCATCAAAATAAAATGAAGTTATGAGATACTTCATTTGATGCAAACATCATTTTGAAAACTTGACCCTGCCAACACTCAACAATCGCCCAACCGTAGCCTTTCTATCGAAGTGCTCTGGGTAGTGTTGCAGAAATATCCAATTGGATGATAAACTCATTACGGGAGTTTACCGCGCCAGGAAGACCACTTACGATGATCAGTCGTAGTAGTGCAACCCCACCATTTTCTACATGTAGAGGAGAACCTGTCGGATTTACTTGTCAACCGAACACTGAACTGCTAAGGAATGGACCGCCTTAGCGGAACTTCCAGGCCATTTGGGCCAATATAATAAGGCTGGGCCGGCGCTACTCGACCACTTACGCCACTCCTAGTTCAGATGAAATCCATGACTCTGAAACGTAAAGCTCGTCCCCACTTTCCCCAAGTAGAAACTTGTTGATACGGCTCCACCAAGAAGTCGTATCTAGTTGGAAAGGAAAACTCACCGATATTTCCCAGGCGATGCCTGTTAATGGATTAACTTGTTCCAAGAATTTTACTTCCCGAGTGTTGGGTAAGTAATCAAAAACTCTTTTATCAAGACAACAACCTTGTTGCGAATATAAAATACACCACAGAGCCGGATCCCTCCGGTTTTGAGCGAGTATTTAAATCCCCTTTTTAAAAGGAAGATCTTAAATATAAAAATGAGTTTTGGGATCCGCTCTAACTTTTGAAAATCATTTTAAAGACTTGAAAATACTTTAAAGAGTGTTTGGAATAATGCTGATTTAATAAAGTAAATCAGTCTCAATATAAAGAGATATCTGAATATTATTATTTAAATAATATTCCCATAAAGAATACTTGAGGTAGAAGTTGGAAAACTTACTTGAAATGAATAGTAAATAATCAAAGATATACTTATACAAAAGTAATATCTTTATTTGAATATCAAAAGTAAGTTTGATTATCGAACATTATTCTTTAATAAAGTAAAAAATATTAATAAATAATAAGCGGAGTCATAATACCTCGAATGAATATTATAAATAATATTCATTAAATAAAATAAAGGAGTCATACATCCTCAAATGAATATCCAAGTAATATTCAATAAATAATATAAAGGAGTCATAAGTCCTCGAATGAATATTCAAGATAATATTCATTAATAAAATAAAGTTATCGAATAAACCTTATTCGATTAATAGTTTTGAAAACTATAACCATATATATAACCACATATATATATATATATATAAAATCTACTCGGGATCCTCGACTCCCGGTTTTAGAAAATATTTTCACCTTTGGGTCCCTATACTAAGGGTATATGCAAATTACCGCTATTCTTTAGGGTAGGTATTATCAACTGAACCAACAGATATATATGGCAAGAATACGAAACAGGCATGCATATGTACCATATCACATGCTACAATATATCGCAAGAATTTGCTAATTTAACCAATATGCATCTATCACAAGATAATGCATATACATATATACGTCACAACAACAGTATAACGGGTAGAAAACTTGCCTGAGTGCTCCCAGATAGGCTTAAGCTTAGAGTGGGTCCGATAACCTATAAACAACAACATAAGTCGTAATTAAACCCCGGTCGCTTAAGAAACTAGACTTTTACCATTTAGAGTCCTAACGTACGCTTTCGCGCTTAACGATTTACTTAAGTCGCTCGACTACCCGTGGCTCCACCATTTTTAATAAATTTACCATTACGAGTTTTAAGGCGATTCTTTTGCAAATGTCTTACCAACTGCCTATTACACCTTACATAAATGTTTCTTACCCCAATTAGTCAGTTAAGGTCCTTTACCAAGGTTTCAAAGTAAGGCGAGGGGTAATGATTCGTTCGCGAAACGTCGTTACTTAAAACGACCGTTTCTCCTAAACCGTACATCGGAATCAAACGAACCACATATCAAAACGAAGCTCGTAACATGAACTATCTAAACATGGCAATGGTAAAAACCTAAAAGTGAGTTCAAGGGTTCTGATGTTAAGAACAAAAACAGTCTACGGTAAATCGAGCATTACGACAGCTATGTTTACGCGATTACCCAATTTTAAACCACTCCAAATCATCTCACAATCAACCCACAATCACAACCCAATCAAAACTCCATCCATACTTTATCATAACAGCCCCAAAAACTCAACATTAAAAATTTATACTATTCTTTATCATGAATTTAAACTACACTTAAGTTCATTAATCAACAACCAAGATTTACAACTCCAAAAACATCCCAAAACCAACTAATCTCTACATACACAACCATCAAGCCTCTCATGAACTAGAATACTCATATTATGCTCTTAACATTCAATAAAAAAGCTTGGTTAAGAGATTATACCTTCATTGAAGCTTCTTAACACAACACAAGAGCTTTGAATGCCAAAAGAACCTTGATCCTTGCTTGTATAACCTTAATCTTTCATAAAAATTCAAGAAAACTAAAGTTATTTCTTGAAGGTTACTATTCACCATCTTCTTCCTTGATTTATTGGAAGAGATTGTGAAGGAATTAGGAGCTTAAACTTATAGCATATCCATATCTATGTACAAGGAACCTTAGATAATTACCTTGTGATTTAACAATGCTTGGAACTTGATTTTTGGAAATTTCTTCTTTGAAAAAAAAGAAAAGCCGAGAGCAAGCTTGGAGAAAGAGAGATTTTTTTGTGTTTTTGCTTTGATTTGATTCTTTGGTTGGTTGTTTTTGATTTGTTTTTGGTTAATTACCTTATTAACCTTGAAAATTATGTGGTTAAAAACCAACCACACCTCTTTCCCCTTATGTCATGCTTATGTCACATTGCTATGTCATCATCCCTTTCTTGCCCTCTTCTCATTGGTTGGATGACATCATCCCCTCTAATCTCTTTGATTAGCTTCTAATTGTTTGCCTAATAACCGCTGATCTGTTATACGGTTCGCTTAACTTTCGTTTTCGTTTATCGTTTGAGGGATCATACCCGGGATCTTATTACTTAGGTTCCCTTAACCTTTCTCAATATATTGTATTCCTTTTATGATCCTCTCTTATAATCCTTTAATTTAAATCCTTTTTATCCTGTTACCTTATACTCAATTCTTTCCGTATCTAGTGGATTTCCAGGAAAAATCAAAGTGTTCGGAATTGGATTCTGACGATCCTTACATACACTTATATACCACATAGAGTACTAATAATATCCCAGAAGATCAATAACAGAACCCCTACATAGTGTGGCATGAAAAGTTTTCTCATTCAGCATAATCTGCAAAATCACTATTCATAAGGGTTTCAAAAATTTCCAAAAATTGGGGTTATTACAGGTTATCAAACTAGGCAGAGTTTGGTGGTAGAACCACAATGTGGGAAAATTTACTTAAGACTTAGAAAGTGCAATGCTAAGAGAGCATCCCTATTCATTTTCTATCTGATTCCGGGACGGAATCCTTTTAAGGAGGGGAGACTGTAATAACCCCAATTTTTGGAATTTTTGAAACACAGATGAATAGTAACATTTGCTGATGATGCTGATTAAGGAAAATTATCAGACCACGCTATATTGGAGTACTGCTATGGAAATTCTAAGCCAATTATCAGACCACGCTATGTTACCTCAAACGATAAACGAGAATAAAAGTTAAGCGAACCGTATAATAGATCAACGGTCATTAGCCAATTAATTAGGGGTTAATCAAAGAGGTTAGTGGGTGATGATGCCATCGTACCAATAAGAAGAAAACAAGTATAAAAGGATGACATAATCAAGATGACCTAAGCATGACCTAGTAGATATTTTGAATTGGTGGAATATTAGCCAAGTGTTTTTAACCATGGTAAATTCTAAATATGGTTAATTAAAATAAAAGAGAAGCAACCATTCACCACACAATTAGTCAAAGGGCAAAACAAGAAGCATTTCACTTTCTCCCCCTTGAAAGCTTGCTCTCGGCCAAAACCAGAGCAGCAACTTCAAACTGACATATCTCCTTCAATACTCACTCAAATGATGTGTTCTATAGCTCGTTGGAAAGATATTGAGATTGCCTACAACTCTTATTCATAAGTCTCTTCCAAATAAGCATGGTAAGACCCTAATTTTTACAGTTCTTGCAATCGAACTTTTAGAAACTTTAAAGCCTAACTTTGTGTTCTTGATTTCTTTGGAAAGATCAAGCTTGTAGGAGGCTCCATAAGGCTTCCTAGTAACTTTCCACCCTCCAAGAAAGGTATAAATATTCATACCCTTTATTAATAAGTTTAAATGTTGAAGTTTGGAGATGGTTTGGATGGATGAGTAGTAATTTGAATGATAAGCATGATTCGAGCTTAATTGTTAAGTAGTTTAATTGAATTTGGAGATATTATAATATATGATTGGATTGAGATCCTTGAGCTTAATATGACTGAAATCAGTAGCATTGATGTGTATCTTGAGTTGTTGTTGATTGGTAGTTGGATTGATATGATTTGGAATGGTAAAAATTTGGGAAATCGCGTAAACATAGCCGTCGTAATGTCCGATTTACTTTAGACTATTTTTGCTCTTAACATCAGGACTCGAGAACTCCCTGTTAGGTTTTTACCATTGCCATGATTAGATATTTCATGTTACGAGCTTCGTTTTGATATGTGGTTCATTTGAATCCGATGTACGGTTTAGGAGAAACGACCGTTTTAAGTAACGGCGTTTCGCGAACGAACTATTACCCCTCTCCTTACTTTGAAGCCTTGGTTAAGGACTTTAAATGACTAATTGGGATATGAAACAATTATGTTAAGTGGATTAGGCAGTTGGTAAGGTACTCGCGAAAGAATCGCCTTAAAACTCTTAATGGTTAATTTATTAAAAATGGTGGAGCCGAGGGTACTCGAGCGACTTAAGTGAATCGTTAAGCGCAAAAGCGAGCGTTAGAGTCTAGTTGGTTAAAGTATAGATTCTTAAGCGACTTTGGTTTAATTCCGGCTAATGTTGTTGTTCATAGGTTACCGGACCCACTCTAAGCTTAAGTCTATCCCGGAACACTCAGGCAAGTTTTCTAACCGTTATACTGTTGTTGTGATGTATACATATGTATATGCATTATCTTGCGATAGATGCATGATGGTTAATTAGCAAATTCTTGCGATATATTGTAGCATGTGATATGGTATATATGTATGCCTGTTTCGTAATCTTGATACATATATCTGTTGATTCAGTTGCATAATACCTATGCTAGAGATAAGCAGTATTTGCGTATACCCTTAGTATAGGGGACTCAAAGGTGAACATTTTTTGAAACCGGGAGTCGATGTTCCCGAGTATTATATATATATATAGATATAGATATAGTTTTCAAAACTATGAATCGAATAAGGTTTATTCGATAACTTTATTTTATTAATGAATATTATTTTGAATATTCATTCGAGGGCATATGACTCCGTTTATTTTATTAATGAATATTATTTTGAATATTCATTCGAGGACTTATGACTCCGATTATTTACTAATTATTATTCTTTATTTTATTAAAGAATAATGTGTCGATAATCAAACTCACTTTTGATTATTCAAATAAAGATAGTACTTTTGTATAAGTATATCTTTGGTTATTTAATATTCATTGCAAGTATAAGTTTTAAAACTTCTACTTCAATTATTTTTATAAAGATTATTCTTTATGGGAATATTATTTAAATAATAATATTTAGATATTTTCTAATATATTGGGACTGATTTATTTTATTAAATCAGCATCACTCCAAACATTCTTAAAAATGTTTTCGAATCTTCAAAATGATTTTAAAGGTTAGGGCGGATCCCAAAGCTCATTTTTATATTTAAGATCCTCCTTTCGAAGGGGATTTAAATATTCGCTCAAAACCTGAGGGATCCGGCTCTGTGGTGTGTTTTATATTCCCAACAAGGTTGCTATTTTGATAAAAGAGTTTTTGATTACTTACCTAACACTCAGGAAGTAAAATTCTTGGAACAAGTTAATCCATTAACAGGCATCGCCTGAGAAATATCGGTGAGTTTTCCTTTCCAACTAGATACGACTTCTTGGTGGAGCCGTATCAACAAGTTTCTACTTGGGGAAAGTAGGGACGAGCTTTACGTTTCAGAGTCATGGATTTCATCTGAACTAGGAGTGGTGTAAGTGGTCGAGTGGCGCCAGCCCAGCCTTATTATATTGGCCCAAATGGCCTGGAAGTTCCGCTAAGACGGTCCATTCCTTAGGAGTCCAGTGTTCGGTTGACAAGTAAATCTGACAGGTTCTCCTCTACATGTAGAAAATGGTGGGGTTGCACTACTGCGACTGATCATCGTAAGTGGTCTTCCTGGCGCGGCAAACTCCCATAATGAGTTCATCATTCAATTGGATATTTCTGCAACACTACCCAGAGCACTTCGATAGAAAGGCTACGGCTGGGCGATTGTTAAGTGTTGGCAGGGTCGAGTTTTCAAAATGATGTTTTCATCAAATGAAGTATCTCGTAACTTCATTTCATTTTGATGATATTTCAAAGATTAATTCTATACAAGTTTTGTCGTGTAGCTTCATCTATGGGATGAACTAATTATAACTTGAATGGTGGTAGTTCAAGTAGTATTCGGAAAAGATATAAGTATATTGGAGTATCTTGTAACTTCATCTTTTCAACTTATATCTGGTTAATGATTATCTTATGCATGACAAAGATTTTCAGAAAAACGTTGAGACAAGGTTAGATATATGAGATCACCTTGCAACAATATTTTTATACAGTTATAAACTGGAACTCTATGTATATTATACATGTCAGAGGATTTCAAAGATTGTGAAAAGTATATATGTATATATATACTGAATATTTTGCGACTTGGTCGCGTTAAGATATCAACTTCGTTCATTTTTTCTTGACCAAGACTTTCATGAGTACTATGAGAATGCTCATATATGGTTAATTATTATACATATTATTTCGGTGGGCTTGTTGTTCACCCTTGCTTTCTTCTTTCATCACACAACATCAGATAGACAAGATGAACAGGACCAAGCTCCCAATTCGCGAGCGGATAGGAAACGTTCCGCAGTTTCCTATAGGCGTTGATGTCGCTGTAGCTGAGGTAGGAACTACCAATAGGCTAGGCTTTAAACTTTTGATGTACCATACTTATGTATCTTTATCAATTGTAATAATGGCAAAGAAATGTAAATTTATTCAGAAACCCTTTTAAGGTGTAATGGCATATAATTTTGGAATAAAATGACTCTTGTTATTTTTGGATATTCATCTCTGAGACTATAACTTGTGGTGTGTGTGTTTATTGTGGGGTCACAGTACAGAGTAGTTGATTGTTTATTAAGATTGGGTGTTATTAAGGGAAATGGAACTCGTGACAACCCGGATCCCCGACCCCGGATTTTGGGGTGTTACATATCCCGTTGGATCATTTCGGATATAAAATGGTACGTTTATTTATAAAAACTGATCCAAACAGTATCTGTTTTCGGGATAATTATCCAAATTAGTACAATTTGTACTACGGTCTTGGTCTCAGCGCCTGGTTACACGTATTACGAGGTGATAATTGTGATAGTTTAATAAAAAGCTCCCATTTCTCGAAAATACGAGTTTTATTGATTTACCGAAACGAATATTGTATCGAAAATGTTACGCCGGGACCCGCGCAGGACAAACTGTACGCCGGATCGAAAAAGTCAAAACATAGAAAATGCTCGAAATATTGTAATTAGGTTAGGAAGGAATTCTCGGAGGAGTTTCGGGTTCTAAAAACGTAACAAAGGATGATGTCGGTTGGTTCCCGTTTGTATAAAATAGTTTTTAAATACTCGGAAAAAGATTTTATAAAATTCATATGATTCCTATAAATTTATAAATCATCATAAAAATAGATAGGAAGATATGACAATTATCTATATTTTATTTTGGACATATAAAAATTAAAATACCCAATTAATAATATTTTTAAACATCCAAACACATTTAACACTTAACAAATAATTCACAGAATAGATACTGAACACATATAATAATTATTTAATAGCAAAAATATTTACACGATATATCCCCGATATTACAATAAATCCATCATATTTATTGGGTTCTTCTTTTTAGAATCAACACGATATTTGCATCGCCAATCTGCTCCTCCAGCTTTCCTATTGTGAAAAAATTTTGAACTATGGCCACCATATCAGTGATAATAATACTCCAAAACTTCTGATAGAATCCGGGACTAAAACCGTCCAGGCATGGCGATTTATCAAGGTGCATGATAAACAAATCCTTTTTAAATTCATTTGAGTCAACTTGAGCTGTTAAGGCATCATTCTGAGCTTGGTTAATTCTTCGAGCCATAGACTCAAACATTGCATTCCACTCTGTATCTGTAGCATCAAACAAACTGGTAAAATAATTAACCATTATATCCTTCAAACCTGTTTCCCAGCCCACTGATTGGCTTGCTTCATTTTGCAGGGTATTAATTTGATTTATCTTACATCCATTCCTAGCAGCGTCGTGAAAAAATTTGTTGTTTTGATCCCCCTCTCTTAACCAAAGCTGCTTGCTTCTTTGCCTCCAAAAAACTTCATGTTGATTGTAAATTTCATTCAATTAATGAGAAGCTTCTTGATACTTTTGAATCGAGAAATTATCTCTTCTTCCTTTCATTTCTTCATGATGCTTTTACATTGGTTAATTTTTATTTTAAAGCCCCTCTGATCTCCTTCCCCCATGTTGTTAAAATTTCTAAACACTCATTCATTTTTTCTTGCATTGAGCATCCTTGCTTTCTATACCATACTTCCTCGACGATTTTCCTACACATCAGTTCGCGAAGCCATGCGTTCTTGAATCTAAACGCTTTCGTGGATACAAAGTTGTTTGGAACATGTTGCAAGCTTGATGATAAATTATAAAAACACCTTGGTAGATTTAATTAAGTGTATTTTGTAGCTTTCGACGGATGATCCTATCTATCATCCATTGAAAGAGTAGCTTATGTATTAATAAGTATTTTGTAGCACATTCATGTGTATTGTAATGCCATAAAGAATTAGAAGTTGTAGGATATTCTCAGTCATGTTGACTTCAAGAATGATATGTAAAATAGGTTAGAAAATTGTATATGTTAGATGCCTTATAATTTTACATAAGTGAAATTGAGTCAAATGCTATGGAAATACTTTCAACGGATGTTCTTCACAAGGCTTCAACGGATTACCCAAGTCATATTTCGATGGATGATCCAATAGAGTCTCAACGGATGATTCAATAGAGTTTCGATGGATGATGAATTTCAAACAGGAGTTGATAGTGACTTGATAGTCACATGGGTTGATTACACACAAAAGAAATGTGGCAGCCTGTAATCAGGTTTTAGAGAATAAAGAAGTATTTCCATTTCCATTCTTACTTGAAGAAAATCAAAGATAGTGGATGGTAAAATGAAGAAGCATGTGATTAGACAAAGACACATTTTATTTTATTAGTTTGTCTCATTCACTTGTATATTGGTAATATATAAACCAAGAGTAGTTAATAGTAAAATAAGCAATCTATTAGAGAAATAGAAAAAGCTGTATCTGTGGAGAATTTCTCTGTTCCTTGTGATTCTACTTATAAGCGGCCGTGTACAATCTTTGTATCACAGAGTTCTCGATATATATATATATATATCTGGTGGATAAGTTCAATCCACCAGAAATTTTTTAAATACTTGTGTTTAAATTACTTTGTGTTTGAATACATAAACACTTTCATTCCGCACTTTAGCATATTCAAACACCGTTCTGTATATTTGTTTGAGAAGTTCTTAAAATCAAGAAGAAACCAAGAATTACATTCAACCCCCCTTCTGTAATTCAACTGTTAGACTGTATGGGATTAACAATTGGTATCAGAGCAAGCTCTTGACACACTAATAGTTTAAAGATCAAAGCAACTAACAACATGAGCAGGAAGGATGTTGGGGTAAAGATCCCTTTCTTGGATAAAGACAACTATCACCATTGGAAGGTGAAAATGCACCTGCATCTTCTCTCTCAAGATGAAAGGTATGTTGATTGCATTGAGAAAAGTCATCATGTTCCTGTAAGAGTTGCTACAGATACTGAAGGTGCTGTAGGCAATGAACAAAGTGTCCCAAAGCCACAAGCAGAATGGACAGATGAAGACATTGAGCAAGTACACAAAGACAGGAAGGCTATGAACATTCTGTTCAATGGACTTGATGTAGATATGTTTGACAATGTCATAAACTGCAAGATTGCTAAAGACATGTGGGATACAATTCAAATCATATGTGATGGAACTGAGCAAGTGATGGAAAACAAGATGCAACTTCTAATTCAGCAGTATGAACATTTTCATTGTGAAGACAGTGAATCTTTAAGTGACATCTTTAGTTGATTTTAAAAACTACTAAATGCACTGAAGCTACATGGAAGGGTCTATCAGACAAAAGATTTAAACCTGAAGTTCCTTAGATCTCTACCAAAGGAATGGAAGCCTATGACTGTCTCTCTCAGAAATTCACAAGATTACATGGATTTCACCTTGGAGAGACTGTATGGGATTCTAAAAACATATGAACTTGAGTTAGAACAAGATGAGCAGATAGAGAAAGGAAGAAAGAAGGGAGGGTCTATAACACAGGTAGCTGAACAAGAGAGAGTGAAAGAGATGAAGGTTGAAGCTGTGGAATCTGCACCAAACTCCAGGGTTAGTGAAGGCAAAGGAAAAGGGCTAATGGATGAGCATGAAGACCATTTCAGTCATGATGAAATAGAAGACATAGATGAACATCTAGCCATCCTGTCAAGAAGGTTTACCAAGATCAATTCAAGAAGAATTTTGGAGCAGCCAAGCCAAATAGAAACATGGTGGATAAATCCAAATTCAAATGTTTTAAATGTGGCTTGAGTGGTCATTTTACAAGTGAATGCAGAAAGCCTGATTCTGAAAGAAAGAAGTTTGACCCTGTGGATTATAAAAAGAAACATTTTGAATTGCTCAAACAAAAGGAAAGGGCTTTCTTGACTCAAGATAATGATTGGGCAGCTGATGGAGTAGATGAAGATGAATAAATAAACTATGTCAACCTAGCCCTGATGGCCAAATCAGATGAAGCAGAGGTCAGTTCTTCAAGCAATCAGGTAATCACCACTAATATAGCACATCTTTCTAAAGCTGAGTGTAATGATGCTATAAATGACATGTCTACAAAGTTATATAACTTGTGTGTTACACTTAAGTCACTCACTAAAGAAAACACCATGATTAAAGTGAGAGAAATGTTGTGTTAGAAACTCAATTTATTGAGTTTGAGAACCTGAAAATAGAGTGTAGAATTGCTAAGGAAGAACTGACCGAATCCTTAAAGAAAGAGGAGATTTTAAGAAAGCAACTTGAACGAGAACATGAGGTAATTAAGGCTTGGAAATCATCTAGAAATGTCCGTAATCAAATTACCAAAGTTCAAGGTATATAGTCTTTCTGTGAGGAAGCCTAGAAAAAGAGTAAAGAGAAACTGGATCCTAGTTTATGAGAAGGACTTTCAACGGATGTGGATTCAACGGATAATGAAGATTATCTGTCGAATGACAAAAAGATTCATTCATCAAAAGAAAAGAACCACATATGTCGAGTGATAGAAAGCCAGTTAGCAAAGTCAAGCTAGCTAAGTTAAATGAAAAATATGGATCACTTTCCAAGAACCTTGTTACATGAGAAACTAGTCCAGTCAAGGAAAATGAGAGAGCTAATGTAGGACATCTGTCAATCAAGCAATTGAATGACAGATTGGAGAAAATTGAGGTTAAAGCAGACTTAAAAAGAAAAAATAATAGAAATGAAAAAGTAGGTATTAACAAACATAACAACTACACACCTGACAAATATGCTCCTAGAAAAATCTGTGTTAAGTGTGGTAGTGTTAATCATTTGTCTGTTAATTTCAAATCTGCTATGCCTGCACCTATATCTGCACCTCCCTCATTCCTAGCATGCCCATAATGCCTATGAATGTTATGCCTACACGGAATCTGAATACACAATTTGCTAATATGCCATTTACATAAAATTCTTACTATGCTGCATTTAGTATGCCTCAAATTCCATTTAGCATGCCATACTGGAATAACATATTTGCATATAATATGCCATTTCTTGTTAACCAACCTGTGCATGATAATTCCGTAATTGTGAATGGTTTTCAAAGCCCTACTCCAATGACTAGGGTTGGATCTCAGTCAACTAAGTCAAATGAGGAAAAGTTTAAGAAACCTAAAAAGAAGGCTAACAAGGCAGGACCAAAGGAAACTTGGGTACCAAAATCAATTTGATTTGGTTTTGATGTGTGCAGGGAAACAGAAAGAATATTTGGTATTTGGATAGTGGTTGCTCAAGGCACATTACTGGAGATTCTACCCTGCTCACTGAGTTCAAGGAGAGAGTTGGCCCAAGTATTACTTTTGAAGATAACAGCAATGGGTATCTATGGGATATGGCTTGATTTCAAAAGACAATGTCATCATTGAAGAAGTTGCTCTAGTGGATGGACTCAAATATAATCTTTTGAGTGTCAGCCAGCTATGTGATTATAAGGGTAACTCAGTAACATTCAATTCTGAAGCCTGTATTGTTACAAACAAGAAGGACAATAAAGTGATTCTCACCGGAGTGAGAAAAGGAAATGTGTATTTAGCTGACTTCAACTCATCAAGTGCAAACTCTATTACTTGTCTTTTCAGCAAAGCAAGTGAAGATGAAAGTTGGCTATGGCACAAGAAGTTGTCCCATCTGCACTTCAAGACTATGAAAGAATTAGTCAGGAAAGATCTTGTAAGAGGCATTCCTCAAGTTGAGTTCTCAAAGGATAGACTTTGTGATGCCTGTCAGAAAGGAAAACAGATCAAGGCATCATTAAAAAAGAAGCTTGGATCTACAATTGAAGAACCTCTATAACTTCTGTATATGGATTTGTTTGGACCAGTCAATGTATTGTCAATATCAAAGAAAAGATACTGCCTAGTGATTGTTGATGATTTCTCAAAGTTCACCTGTACATATTTCCTCATATCTAAAGATGAAGCTAGTGAAATCATTATCAATCACATAAGACAAGTCAACAATTATCCTGATCTCAAATTAGAAGAATCAGGAGTGACAATGGAACTGAGTTCAAGAATTCTGTCATGAGGTTGTTTTATGAAGAAAATGAAATCATGCATGAATTTTCAGCAGCTAAAACTCCACAAAAAAATAGAGTGGTGGAAAGAAAGAACATATCTCTTATTGAAGCTACAAGAATAATGCTAGAAGAATCAAAGTTACCAACATACTTTTGGGCAGAAGCTGTAAATACTGCATGCTACACTCAGAATATTTCTTTGGTCAATCAAGCAAAATGCATTAATCCCCACCAATTGTTCAAGATCAAGAAGCTAACACTAAACTTTCTTTATGTCTTTGACTGCAAATGCTATATTCTGTGGAACCAAACTGAGCAACATGGAAAATTTGATGCCAAAGTAGATGAGGGTATTTTTGTTGGGTATGTAGTTGGAAAAGCATACAGAGTCTACAATCTCAGAATCAACATTATTATGGAATCTGTACATGTTGTGTTTGATGATAAGATGATTGAAGGACTGCAAGATGAAGGTTTCCATAAAAGCTTCAAATTTGACAATGTTGAGATGATAGTAAAGATGAAAGTGATCAAGAAATAATCTCTCAGGACAATGCAGAAAAGTCAGCAACAAAATAAGCACATAATTCAACATCCATCGAAAGATAAAGTGCATCATCTGTTGAGAGACAATCTGCATCATCCGTCGAGAGGCAAAGATCAACATCCATTGAGCCATCAATAGGAGTTGAAAGTTAATACAGATCACACTCAGATTGGACCCCAACTTCAAGTCAAAGATCCACAAACTCAGGGGGGAGTTTATTTTAATCAAAACTCAGTCACACATCAAGACAACTATGCGGCCTCTTCATCTAGAGCTAAACTACCACAATAAATAAAATGGACTAGAGATCACCCATTTGAACTTATTATTGGTGATGCAACTTTAAGAGTGGAAACTAGAAAAACAACTCAAGAAGAATGTCTATACAACAGTTTTCTATCTCAGGAAGAACCAAAGAAGGTAGAAGAAGCTTTGTTGCATCCTGATTGGGTTTTAGCTATGCAGGAAGAGCTAAACTAGTTTGAAAGGAATAAAATTTGGTAGCTGGTACCCAAACCTAAAGGCAAAAATCCTATTTACACCAAATGGATATTCAAAAATAAGATGGATGGAAATGGCATAGTAGTCGAGAACAAAGATGGATTGGTTGATAAGGGTTATTGTCAACAGGAAGGAATATATTTTGATGAAATATTTGCTCCTGTTGAAAGACTTAAAGTCATCAAAATTTTTCTAGCCTATGCAGCCCATGCCAATTTCTAGGTCTATTAAATGGGTGTTAAAAGTGCATTTCTGAATGGAGATTTGGAGGAGGAAGTCTATGTTAGTCAGCCTCCTGGTTTTGAAGACCCCAATTTTCCAGATTATATCTACTATCTTTTGAAAGCACTTTATGGTTTGAAGTAAGCATCTAGAGCCTGGTATGATACTCTGTCAAAGTTTCTCCTAGAAAATCACTTCACAAGAGATACTGTTGATAAAACTCTTTTCTTTAGGAATGTTAATGGCTCTAGCATACTATTCAGATTTATGTAGATGATATTATATTTGGATCTACAGATGAGAAACTTTGCAAAAAGTTTGTCAAATTGATGCAAAGTAAGTATAAAATGAGCATGATGGGAGAACTAACTTACTTTCTTGGTTTACAAGTCAAGCAAGTTAGTGATGGAATATTTATAAGTCAAACCAAATATATTTATGATCTTTTAAAGAAGTTTGACTTAATGGATTGCACATCTGCAAAAACTCCCATGGCCACTGTCACTAAACTTGAATTGAACACTACTGAAAAGTCTGTGGATATTTCAAGTTATAGAGGCATGGTTGGCTCACTTTTATATTTAACAGCTATTAGGCAAGATATAATGTTTGCTACTTATCTTTGTGCTAGATTTCAAGCTGATCCTAGAGAATCTCATTTAATAGCTATTAAGATATTTTTTAGATATCTCAAGGGAACACCAAAACTTGGCATTTGGTATCCTAGAGATTCTGGTTTTGATCTAATTGGTTATTCAGATGCAGATTATGCAGGTTGTAAAATTGATAGAAAAAGTACAATAGGAACCTTTCAATTTCTAGGAAACAAGCTAGTGTCCTGGTTTAGTAAGAAACAAAATTCAGTCTCTACTTCTACAGCTAAGGCCGAATATATTGTTGCTGGAAGTTGCCGTGCAGATTTTATAAATGAAGAATCAATTATTGGATTATGGTCTACAAGTGGTCAAGATTCCAATCTTCTGTGATAACACAAGTGCCATTGCTATTACTGAAAATCCTGTGCATCATTCAAAAACAAAGCACATTGACATCAAGTACCACTTCATTAGAGAACATGTCATGAATGGTACTGTGGAACTTCATTTTTTCCAAGTGAGAAGCAACTTGCGGACATCTTTACCAAGCCACTTAATGAGTCCACCTTTACTAGGTTAGTAAGTGAGTTAGGTATGCTTAATTCTTCTAATTTGTTTTGATGTCTAAGCAATTTGAAATGCAGCCAGAATCAAAATTTATTTAACTTACCAAGGATGAAACTTTGGCGTTAAGTCAAAATTTACATCTCGACGGATGTTCACTATCTGTCGAAAATGAATATCCGTTGAATTTTATTATCTGTTGAAAAATCAAATATTATTATGGGTACATTTTATCTCGATGAATATCTGTTTAATCTTCATCTGTCGAATTGCTGTAATCATAGCCGTTAATTCTATTTCT
The DNA here is from genome assembly GCF_009905375.1 of Apium graveolens. Classification (NCBI taxonomy): domain Eukaryota; kingdom Viridiplantae; phylum Streptophyta; class Magnoliopsida; order Apiales; family Apiaceae; genus Apium; species Apium graveolens. The sequence continues at coordinate 192,318,632 of NC_133653.1, forward strand.
TATCCGTCGAATTTACTTACAGGCTGTAAGTATATTTTGATGGATAACCTATAGAATTTCTATAATTTATTTTATTTTAAACGGCTATTTTGGGCAAATTTCATTGGGTACTTTATTTTAATTTTTAATTTTTACTTGTCTATTTCTGAGAAAGTATAAAAGCCCCATTTCATTTTCTATTTTACTTTTATCTTTCTCAAAGCAATTTCTACTAACTCTTTTCGTCTCCAAAGCAAAAATCCCTTTTTCTGCAACTATTTTCAATCACAGCAATGGCACCAGTAGTCAAAATCATGTCTCAAACTGGATTTGTATATGAGAAGAACAACTTTGTAACATTGGTGAACAAGGAGATTGCTGCTTCTGAGGACTATCACAAAATGATGGACTTCATTTGAGGCTGTAAACTGAGTTATGTTATGCTTGAATTTCCGGTCATCTATTGTGAAGTTGTTGAGGAGATTTGGACCACTGCCGTGTTCAATTCAAAAGATAAGACCATTACCTTCTCTCTCAAAGGTAAGGACCACTGAATTAACTGTGATACACTACAAACATGGTTTAAACTGCCTGAAAATAACACTCTTGTTCCACACACAGACAAAGAGGTGAGAAACATGCTTACTTCTATGGGTTATTCTCCTAATCCTGCCAAATTATATGAGGTTAGGAGAATGGGCCTTAGGTAAGAGTGGAGCTTTCTCTGTGATTCTTCTGTTAAGGCATTTTCTGGAAAAATTAGTAATTTTGATGATGTTAGCTACTCTATTGTTAACATGCTTTACATGCTTCTGAGTGATAAGTATTTTAATTTTAGTAATTCTGTAATGTATGAGCTAGGGTACAAACTAGGAGACATTAAGAAAAGGTCTAAGAACATTTATTAAGCTAGATTCTTTATGTTGCTAGCTAATTTTGTTTCTTAGGATCTTGTAATTGAGAACCTAACCAACAAGCTTGATTGTTGGGTTCAAGAAAAGAGAGTTCTTGCAGATTTGAGCAGGAATAATCTCAATAATGAAGTGCCTCTCAACTATCTTCCAATCTTTGAGGCACAACAGGTAAATGAGGTAATTTCTTCTGCTCCAATCTCTACCCAACCACAAACTTCTTTATAAATGACTGTGGCTATAACATTTGTGACAGTGACCAAAAAGGTGCCTACGCAATCCCCAAAATCAAAAATCTCTAAATCCAATCAAAGAAAACCCACTCTAGTTCCTCTCAAAATAAACTAGTTTTAAAATCTACCAAACACCAAGAGGGGAGTGTGCAGGGTGGTGAGCTAGGTGAGGGACAGGGTGAAAATCAAAGAAACCCTAAGAATAAAGAGAGTGAGGTAAGTGAAACCCAAACCATCCACATTGCAGTCTTCTAACAGACTGTAATGCTTAATGAGGATTTAAGCTCATTGCTAGTTGCATCCTCCCAAAAGAATGTGACTATTAAAATAGGCTCTCAACCAAGAGCACATTCCAAAAGGGTTACGGACATAAACCAACCTCAATATTATATTAGAAAGAAGAAATCTAAAATAATTGGGGATATACAGGGTGCATACACAATGCCAACTGCAGTCAAAGACTCAGTTAATGCACCATCTCAAAGTCAGATTGATGTGGCTCCAACAAATGTAGAGTCATAGCCAAAATCTCTCTTAATTGAAACACCTCAAACACAAAATTCTCCCCCAAACTCACTGAATGTGGACATGATAAACACATCAATTCCTGATTCTCCATCTTTAACTCTTATGGAGAAGCCAAAATCTCAAGCAAGTGAGCATCATCTTTTAGATGATTTGTTGGCTCACTTGCCATTTCTTTCTAAAAATACTGAGAAATCTGTGGATAATCTCAAATCAATCACCACAAATTTTACAGTAGTTCCTACTCCAAACTCTTTCATTTCTACTATCTCGACGGATATTGTTCATCTATTGACTAGTGATTGTATCTCGATGGATGTGCTTAACAACAATTATCTGTTGAATCTCTCAACTACTATTTCGACGGATGTTTCTCATCTGTTGAAAGTCTCTGCACCACTTGAAATTTCCACAAATGTTACAAACGCAGATGACTTAGTGGTTGTTCAATCACTATTAGGATTGAGGGAAGGGAGTGAACAGAGTGAGAGGCTGAGTTGCTCTTAGGCTAAAGGAGAGGAAATGAGTGATCAAATGCATGTTATTTCTTCCAGCATGGTAAAAGTGAGTGAGAGGAGTCCCACCTTAGATGGTGAAGGTGAGGGTGTGAGGGTGGAGAGCCAAGGGGAGACCTTGATGCAACAAAAGAGAGAAAATGAGAGAAATGCAGGTACAAATGAAGAATGAGAAGAGCCCATTGTTAGTGAGTTAAGAGATGTCAATGAGGCTAAAAAGAAGAAGCTATTTTAGCAAGAATATCAAGCTATTCTAGACTCTATTTTTTATGAAGTTGAGGCATTTATTCATCCTGTTCCAGCTAATCAAATTTTGACTGAACATGACAATGAGGCTGCTGAGAGAGCATTAAACTTGGTGCATACAACAACTTCCATGCTAAGGGCCAAAGATGCAATCAACTCACTTCTTTCCACAACTGGTGAAGATTTTGAGTATAATTCTGCAGCCCCTGGTGTTTCTTTTAGTGGTGATTCTCTTGGAGAGGATGATGAAAACATAGGCATGAACATAGGGGAGAGACTGAAACTCCAGATTGGATGTTTTTAGAAGAATGCAATCTTCATCATTTTAAGTCTATCTTGTTCAAGATAGTTCATGAAACTCAAGCTGTCATTGAGGCCTCCAACAATACCAGCACCAAGGAACTTCTGCAAACCCATTTGGAGTCTCTATAGTTGCATAAAATTCAAGCTCTTTAACATCATCAAAGTGTAGAAATACTGAAACATGATTTAGCTCAAGTAAGGAGGATTTTTACAAGAAACTAGATGCTAAACTTCCTGATACTACTATGACCAATCTCAATCAAAATCTCTGGAAAGAGTACGACTTGAATAACAAAGTTGAGAATCTGGGTTTAAGACTGTCTAAAGTTGAAGACTCAGTTGCTCAAATACTTTCCAACCAACAAACTCAAACTCAATTGCTACAATAATTAGTGGTTGCTTAGACTTCCAACCCTGCCCAACTTGATGTAACACCCACCAAATCTGGGGTATAGATCTGGGGTATTACTGCCACTAATTATATATATATATAACAACCCCTTGATACTACTACTCGGGATCTTTTAAGGTTAATGTATGAAAACAAGAACAACTAACTAACTTTATTACAACAGTCCAAATAAACCATCTCATAAACCTTTCTTTATTACAAACCAGTCATCTACATAAATTTTAAACTAAGTTTCTTTTATTCAAACAATATCTAAAACTGCTCCTGCTACACCTTCTCGGGCATCTCAAAACTCTCTTCTGTAATTAGAATTAGCACCCTTGGTGCCAGAGGGTCCCGATGTCTGACCCGTTTCCTGACCACTCGGGTACGGATGGGTTTCATTCTCGACCTTAACTGAAAAATAAGGTAAATAACAAAAATAATAGGGGTGAGCCAAAATTTGCTCAACAAGCCTGCAATATATATATATATAGTGTAAAGGGATAAAGTTAAATGAATCGGTAATCTGATTGCTTGAGTATTCACATATTTCTGCAGGGAATAATGAGGGCCGCTATTGGCGAGTACCAAATGAATTAGACTGGACATAAAGACCAACATATGCACTATAACCTACTAATCAATCTGGATATAACGCGGATCTATACCCAACTGCATAGACCCATCAACATATAGGGTACCCAGGCACTATGGCCTAATAATTAAGGGTTCGGTTCGTACCCGGCCCGCATCGTAACCATCCAGTCCATAGCTTAGCATCCAGAACAATCGGTATACTTTCGATGTATCCCAGCATCGGAACATATCAGAGTATATGTATATGTGTGTATATAACTATTAGAATATGAATTGGAAGAAATCAGGAATTGAAATGAAATATGAATAAAGGAACAACAATTGTGTATCAGTGTTTGTGAAGAAGAGTTAACAGGGAATAGCTCTCATGGAAATTTGACAGCAATTCACTATTCTAAACTTAGAATAGGGGAAAAACTTGCCTGATATATGCTCCGCTTCGGGTAGTTCATAGCCCTCTATTTCTGGCTTGATCTGCCTTTGGAAAGTTGAATCTATCAAAGAAATATACTCTTTTAGTTGACTTACATAGTAAGGGTATCTTAGACTGAGGCCACGTAGCCCTTATCGTCTACCCATACGATTCTATCCGACCCATATACGTATTATCTAGCAATTAAAACTCAAGTAATCATGTAAATCACATGGCACATAAGGCACATAATTAGTTTAGACTCACAAATAATTTTAGAATAAAAACCAGACCTATATTCGCATTAACAAATAATATTTGACTCGTTTCCTAATTTTCTGATATTTATTGGACTCATATTTATAAATAATAAGGTCTGTAATCAGATAGATATCGTAAGTTGACTCGCTCTCGAAAGAAATTATGATTTATAACTATTTTTAATGGAATCGGGTCATTTTTCTGAGTCTAAGGGCTTTCGTATTGATTAAATCGGATAAACGGTTTAATTGTTACGCAATAAACAAGAATTAATCAATCATCAGTCAATTATAATTAATTATTCACAAATAATTGAACCTCAAATATATTTTTAAATAATTATCCTGGAATTATCATATTTAAAAATAAATTTTCCCTAATTTTTGGAATTAAATAGAATTTTTTACAAATTATTCAAATAAATTGATTAATTATAAAATAATTAATCAACTTAATCAAATAATAAGTAATTAGGAAATAAATAACTAAATTAATTAATTAATTAACTTTTGAATTTCTGAAATAAGAATATAATTTAGAATTATTTATAAGATAAATCAGATAATTAAATAAATTATTTATTGGATTTTCTAAATAATAAAAACTGATTTTTCTGATTTTTATAAATTAAAAATAAATTACAAAATCAAAAATAGTTTTTCATAAATCAATTCAATACAAACAGGATCAGAACCGGATCGACTCCGGGTCGAAACCGGGTTGAAACCGGGTCGACCCCGGGTCACCAAGAACACCGCCGGCCACCACCTAGAATCCGGTGCCGGCGGATTTTTCCAGCGAGTGTATAGCAACGAAACACACGGGTTTTTGCTAGTTTCTCTTTGTTTTCGATCAACAACAACACAGGAACATCAATCTCTTCCTTCCCTCGTCGATTCGAAGCAGGAAACACAGAAACGCCATCGATAATGGCGGTTTTCCGACGAGCCTAAAACGGAAACGCAATCTAACGAACCCGGTACCAAACGACTGTAAATTCGACGATCTATAATCGTATGGTACTCAAAATCATCACAACATACTCAATCAAAAGTACCCAAATCAAAATCAAACCCGAAAATTATGACTTTAAATTCGAATAATCCAACGATGAAATCGATAACAGAAATGGAAAGAGGATTCAAAGAGTTTCAAATCGGTTACTTACATGATCGATTTGGTGAACAAAAACACGATGAACTTGCTGATCGATTCCAAGAACTCCAAACCCTAATTGCAAATAAATTGGGGAAGTTCTTGAATTTTCTGATTTTTTTTATAATTTTAATTAATTAATAGAAAATCTGTTATTTGTAATAGTAGTAAAAATACCCCTAATAAAAATTAAGGCCCTAATTATACATCTATTAAAATTAATTGGCCCTTAATTTTAAAATTTTTGGGTATTAATTTTAAATTTTTAAATATCCAATAAATACAAATTATATGCCAAAAATTTCCAAAAATTGTGAATAATACAAAAATGCAAAGAAAAATAAAAATGTGATTTTTGTGGGGCGTTTGACACCCGAAGGTGCCCAAAAAAGTCATTTTTCGCGAAAAGAGAAAATGACTGGATGTTCAGAATATCACTATGGTATAAGCCATACTAGGCAAAATAAGGCCAATGATTTTATATAAAGTATTAGCTATTAAAACGATGTTTGAACCGCACAACTTTTGATATAAAAGCATTTAACCTAGAATAAAACATTCGATAATTACCCAAAACACATTCTGACCGAAACAGAATACACATAGCACTTAACAGCTAGGGTTTTATAACTCATGACACTCAATAACGTAATAAAACACATAAATTATCTTTATTTCTCAGTCGTTACATCCTCCCCCCTTATCAGGATTTTGTCCTCAGAATCTCTCTAGGAAAATAACTGGCGATAATTTTCTAACATTTCACTTTCAAACTCCCAGGTTGACTCTTCAAGCATAGGATTTTTCCACAAGACTCTCACTAGTGGTATAGACTTATTTCTCAATACTCTCTCTTGTCGATCTAAAATTCTTACTAGCTATTCTATATATGACAAATCAGCTTGAAGCTCTATCGGCTCATATTCTATTACATGCCTCGTATCAGGGTTATATTTCTTTAGTATTGACAAATGGAACACATTATGGATATGCTGCATATAGGGTGGTAAGGCTAATTCGTATGCGACATTTCCAATTTTCTTCAACATTTCAAATGCACCAAAGTATCGTGGCTTTAGCTTGCTCCTATTGCCAAATCTAGTCAATCCTTTCCATGATGAAATCTTCAATAATATATGTTCCCCTTCTTGATAATCCACATCCTTCCTGGTTTGATCTGCGTATTTGCGTTATCGATTTTGTGCTGCTTCGAGTCATTTTTGGATAAGTTCTAATTTTCCTTGGTCTGCTGAATCAGGACCTAGAATTTTGCGTTCTCCAACTTCATTCCAACACGTAGGTGATCTACACTTTCTTCCATATAAGACTTCAAAAGGTGGCATTCCAATGCTAGCATGATAGCTATTGTTGTAAGAGAATTCCACTAGCGGTAAGTGTTCGTCCCAACTACCTTCAAAATCTATTGCACATACTCGTAGCATATCTTCAATTGTTTGAATCGCTCTTTCACTTTTCCCGTCCGTCTGTGGATGATAAGCGGTACTCATATTTAGCTTAGTACCAAGGCATTCTTGAAACTGTCTCCAGAATCTTGAATTAAAACGTGGATCTCGATCAGACATAATGGATACAGGTACTCCATGGCGCATCACTATTTCTTTAAGATATTGGTGCACTAACTTATCAAGTGAGAACCTTTCGTTGATTGGAAGAAAATGTGCTGACTTTATTAATCTATCAGTAATAACCCAAATCACATCATGGTTTGCACTGGGTTCTCGGAAGTCCTACTACGAAATCTATTGCTAGGTGTTCCTATTTCCATTCTGGAATATGCAGTGGTTGTAGTAATCCGCTCGGGCGTTGATGCTCTGATTTGACTCGTTGGAATGTATACATTTACTAACCCATTCAGCTATTTCTTTCTTCATGTGTGGCCACCAAAAGTTTTCCTTCAAATCTCTATACATCTTCGTCCTCCCGGGATGAATTGAATATCTTGAATTGTGAGCGTCTCGTAAAATTTCTTCTTTTAATTCCGGTACATTGGGTATCCAGATTCTTGAGGCAAATCGTAAGATTCCTTTGTCATCTTTCTGACTTGTAATTTCTTTTCCTGCCAAATTGTCGATTTTATGGTTCATTATTTCCTCTTGACACTTTCTTATCTTTTCCAATAATTCTGGCTGGAATGTCATTGCATAGTCCATTTCAGTGGAGTTACCTGGAATACGAACTTCAATTTCCAATTTATCAAATTCTCTGATGAACTCTTCTGAGGATGTCAACATATTTAATCTTTCTTTTCGACTCAATGCATCTGCTACAACATTTGCTTTACCAGGATGATAGTTGATGGTCACGTCATAGTCTTTGATTAGTTCTAGCCAACGTCGTTGTCTCATGTTGAGTTCTTTCTGCGTAAAAATATATTTCAGACTCTTGTGATCTGTGTAGATTTCACATTTCTCACCATAAAGATAATGTCTCCAAAGTTTCAGTGCGAACACAATGGCTGCTAGTTCCAGATCATGCGTCGGGTATTTTTGTTCATGAGGCTTCAGTAGTCTAGAAGGGTACGCGATTATGTTATCGTGCTGCATTAATACACATCCAAGTCCTCGATAGGGGGCGTCGCTGTAAATGACAAAATCTCCTTGATCATCTCATGGCACAAGTACAGGTGCGGTAACTAGTCGATTATTCAATTCTTGAAAACTTTCTTCACATTTCTCATTCCATACAAACTTTTTATTCTTCCGAGTTAACTTGGTTAATTGCGTAGCTATTTTTGCAAAGTCTTTAACAAATCTTCTGTAATAACCAGCCAATCCCAAGAAAATTCTAACCTCTGTCGGTGTCTTTGGTCTTTCCCAATTTAAAATAGCTTCAATCTTTGCTGGGTCGACTTGAATTCTTTCAGTATTGATTATGTGACCTAGAAATTGTACTTCCTTTAACCAGAATTCGCATTTCGAAAACTTCGCATAAAGCTGTTCCTTCCTCAAAGTTTCTAAAGTAATTCTCAGATGTTCGCATGTTCTTCATCAGTCTTCGAGTAGATTAAGATGTCATCAATAAATACAATGATAAATTTATCCAAGTACTTTTTAAATACTCTATTAATTAAATCCATGAACGTCGCTGGTGCATTGGTCAGTCCAAATGCAATTACGAGAAATTCGTAGTGTCCATATCTAGTTCGAAAAGCAGTCTTAGGAATATCTTCCGCCATAATTTTCAACTGGTGATAACTTGATCTTAAGTCAATCTTTGAAAATTATGCTACTTCCTTCAGTTGATCAAATAAATCATCAATCCGTGGATAAGGATATTTATTTTTGATAGTTAACTTATTAAACTCATGATAGTTAATACATAGTCGCATACTGCCGTCTTTCTTCTTTACGAACAATACCGGTGCACCCTATGGGGACACACTAGGCCTTATGATTCCTCTATCTAGAAGATCTTGCAGTTGCATTGCCAACTCTTTTATCTCAATGGGTACCATCCGATACGGAGCTTTCGAAACTGGTTCAGTACCTGGTGCCAAGTCAATAGTAAACTCGATTTCTCGATCCGGAGGTAGTCCTGGAAGTTCATCTGGAAAGACATCGGAAAATTCACACACCACGGGAATATCTTCAATCTTCGGACTTTCTTTTTCCATATCCAATATATAGGCTAAATAAGCTTTACATCCTTGGCGTATGAATCGTCTCGCCTGCATCATCATTAGGAATCTTTGCTTCTGTTTCTCGCCTTTAAATATTACCGTTGTATTTTCTCCAGTTCGTAGATTTACTTTCTTATTTCTGCAATCGATCCAAGAATTATTACCGACTAACCAATCCATTCCTAGAATAACATCAAATTCTCCTAACTTGAAAGGTATCAAGTCAACCGAGAAATGATGTCCCGCTATTTCGATATCGCACTCTGGACCCACTCGGTCTACCACAATTTGATCATCGTTTGCTAACTTTATAATTAACGTTTTGTTCAACCGGTGAATTTCACAATATAACTTATGAATAAATTCTTCAGAAATAAAAGATTTTGTGGTTGCAGAATCAACCAGTACTTGTGCATCTACAAAATTCACAGGAAGCTTACCTGCAACCACGTTGGGACTCTGCACCGCTTCTTTCATTGACATATTAAAGGTCCTTGCTCTAGGCTGATTCTGATGTGGTGGTGGAGGTAATTTCAAAACCCTTGGGATACTGGCTGCCAATGCTACGCCTCTACAGTCCTTAACAATATGTCCCTTTTTTTTATATTGGAAATAAGTGACATCTGTCTTCCTTGTTGGGATTCCCCAGAGTAGTGTTCTTTCTGTTTGCACTTGAAACACGTGACATTCAGCTTATTACAGAGCCCGATATGTTTCTTTCCACATGTTCTGCACTCGGGTATTGGTGGTCTGATGACTCTTTGTTGATTTGGGGCTTGGAGTTGGTTACCCATCCTCTGATTACCTTGTTCTGTCCTTCTAAAATTTGCATTTGTCCGGGCTTGAAATCCCGGCCTCCTATTGGAATGATTCTAAAAATTTCCTTGTCCCTTTTCCTTTTGGGCGCCTCACTTTCTCCTACAATAGTCATGGCCTTCTAAACTACTATTGTATACGTCATCAGTTCGAATACTGCCACTCTGCTACGTATCCATGGCTTCAATCCCTGTTGGAATCTCTTAGCCCGCTTCTCATCGGTATCCACCTGTTCTGGAATAAATCTAGCCAATTCAGTAAACTTGGCTTCATATTAAGTGACTGACAAATTCCCTTGCTTTAATTCCAGGAACTTAATTTCCATCTGGTTTTTCATAGAGCGGGGAAAATACTTTTCCTGAAAAAGCTCAGTGAATCTATCCCAAGTTACGACACATTCTCATTCTAGCGCTTTCTTGGACTCCCATCAGTAGTTAACTTCCCCCTTCAAGAAATAACTAGCAAAATCCGTCTTCTTTTCTGCTTCCACTTTAACCAATGCGAATGTCTTCTCTATCTCCTTTAACCAGGCCCTTGCCTTAGTAGGATCCGCTTCACCTTCAAATTCTGAAGGTTTTACCGACTGAAACTGTTTTAAAGTAACAACGGGTACAACTGGTGGCACTTGTGGCTCGGGACGAGGTGGCTGCTGTAACATCTGCTGCTAAAACTGTTGTTTTTTGCTGCATTTGCTGCTATATCATCACCATTTGTTGTTGCATTAGGTGAAACATTTGGCCCATATGGTGGTTATTATTATTTTGGCCTTCGGTATTATCATTAGATGACTCAGTTTTGGTTTTTCTTTTTGGTGCTATATTTCTGATAATAAAACAAATGGTTCTTTTAATAATAATTTGTTAAACAAGTGATAATAAATAAAAAAACAACTTGTCTGGTATTAAAACGGGAATTTATACAGTTGATAATGGAAAGAAAAATAATTTGACGGATATCAAGATGAGAAATTAAAACAGTTCAGAACTTAAACTATTTGAAATAATTTTGAAATCTTAAATAATAAATGGTACAACATTGTTTTAAATAAAACAGAACTTAAGATATGGGAAAAACTGTAAACAATAAAGTAAATGTAAATGCTATAAAGAACGAAATTTAAAATAAAAGAAAAAGTTGAATTTTTTTATTTTATTTATATATGACACCAGCTCCAGGTGTTAGTGCTTGATACAAAAGGGTCTATATGCGATCTGTCATAGCTACTGCTGATACATGTCAAAACTAGATACTACATACATACAAGCCTAATTACACTATACTATGCTGCCTCTATCTACGTATGTCACATATAGTACAACACATCTGACTGACTGGATGATCTCAAAAACCTGGTGGCACACGGTCTATCTCCTATCGGATCGAATCTAAAACTGTCTCCATTAACCTCATGGCTCGATAGTACCCTGCGTCGGTACGAATGTCCTCCTGTCTCAGCTCTCCAAACTCTTGTAAAGCGGCTCGATAAATCTGCCTGAGCCTCTCTCTCATAATATAATCTGGCTGCAAGGCTGTCACTGGACCATACTCCTGGCTCTCAAACAAACCAAGGATCTCGCTGCACTGGGCCCTCCACATCTGCATATCCTCTCTCATCCTGGCATACTGATGGTACGACACTGTCAGCGGCTCTCTAAGGTCTTTCTGTGATTCTCGGGAAGGTAAAGGCAAAGGTTGGTCAATAACCTGCTCATCCATGAACTCAGCAGGTGGAAACTGGTAAATCTCTAGCACCGGGGAATATATGGCTATGAGAGCTGGGAATAACACCTGTGGAATCTTTGGCTCAATCGGCTGAGGATCTGGATGTACATCCGGCTGCTGAAATGGAATCTCTGGCTCTGGCTGCTACACTGGTATCTCTGGCTCTGGATGCTGAAATGGTAACTTTAACTCATCCAACTGTGGAAAATCAATCATTTTAGGTATCTCAAGCATAGGGAACTCTAGAGGTGGTAACAGAGGTATCTCTGGCTCAAAATACGGGAAAAAGTCTATAGGCTCAAGTACCTCTAAAACTGGTGGATCCACAGGTGCTGTTGGAGGCATAAAAACTGGTGGTATAGCTGGTCCATACACAGTCCTCTCAGAAGAAGATGAAGCCATCTGACAAAATGACCATAACATAAGAAAAGGTCATTTCCCATTCCTAGAACTTACAATTTCCTAATCTAAGAAACTAGCAACACCCCAATACCATTATCCCTATCTTATATGATCTTCCTATCTTATCTTAACCTTAATGTTCTAGTTTCAGGGACCAAAACCTAAGCTCTGATGCCAATTATAACACCTCCAAATCCGGGGTATAGATCTAGGGTATTACTGCCACTAATTACCTTACTAAAGCTGTACAATAATAACAATAATATATATAACAACCCCTTGATACTACTACTCAGGATCTTTTAAGGTTAAGGTATGAAAATAAGAATAACTAACTAACTTTATTACAACAATCCAAATAAACCATCTCATAAACCTTTCTTTATTACACACCAGTCATCTACATAAATTTTAAACTAAGTTTCTTTTATTCAAACAATATCTACAACTGCTCCTGCGACACCTTCCCGGGCATCTCAAAACTCTCTTCTGGAATTAGAATTAGCACCCTCAGTGCCAGAGGGTCCCGCCTTCTGACCTGCTTCTTGACCACTCGGGTACGGATGAGTTTCATTCTCGACTTTAACTGAAAAACAAGGTAAATAAAAACAATAATAGGGGTGAGCCAAAATTTGCTCAACAAACCTGCTATATATATATATAGTATAAAGGGAGAAAGTTAAATGAACCGGTAATCGGATTGCTTGAGTATTCACATATTTTATGCAGGGAATAATGAGGGCCGCTATCGGTGAGTACCAAATGAATTAGATTGGACACAAAGACCAACATATGCACTATAACCTGCTAATCAGTCAGGATATAGCGCAGATCTATACCCAACTGCATAGACCCACCAACATATAGGGTACCCAGGCACTATGGCCTAATAATCAAGTGCCCGGTTCATACCCGGCCCGTATCGTAACCATCCAGTCCATAGCTGTAATATCTGAGATATATCGTGTAATTATTTTTGCTAAAAAATAAATATTATGCATATTCAGTATTTATTTTGTGAATTATTTGTTAAGTGGTATATGTGTTTGGGTGTTTAAAAATAATATAAATTGAGTATTTTAATTTTTATATGTCCAAAATAAAATATAAATAATTGTCACATCTTCCTATTTATTTTTATGTTGATTTATGATTTATAGGAAATTTATGAATTTTATAAATTCTTTTTCCGAGTATTTATAAACTATTTAATATAATCGAGAACCAGCCGACTTCACCCGTTTTTACGTTTTTATAACCCGAAACTCTTCCGAGAACTCCTTCCTAACGTAAATGCAATATTCCGAGCATTTTCCATGTTTTGACTTTTTCGATCCGGCGTACGGTTTGTCATGTGCGGGTCCCGGTGCAATATTTTTGGATACAAGATTCGTTTCCGTAAATCAATAAAACTCGTATTTTTGATAAACAAGATCTTTTTATTAAACCATTATAATTATCACCTCGTAATACGTGTAACCAGGCGCTGAGACCAAGACCGCAGTATAAATTATACAAATTTGGATAATTATTTCGAAAACCGGTACCGTTTGGATCTGTTTTTATAAATAAACGTACTATTTTATATCCGGAATGATCCAATGGGATACTAATTTTCCGTAAATATAAATAGCCTTTACCGTATTTTATTTCGTGCCAAAAATTATTTGCAAACAGTAATTTTAGAATTTTCCAGAGCCTAATTTCATAACACCTTCTGAGAATCAAACTACCGTTTCAAGGTGTTACTGAAATCGGTTGGGAAAGTTGGAGTAACCAAAACGAAGGATTTGGAGTGTACTTTCAGATTCCAGAACTCGTTTTACTGCAGAAATCAAGGTTTAATTTCAATATTTTTATTTATTTTTGAATTATTTTGATTTAAATTATGAATTTTTGTTCGGATGATTGTTTGGATGATTTGATGATTGCATGTTGTAGAACTTTTCTTCCTGATGATTTTGATATATTATAGACTGATTTGGAGTTCAATAACATGTTCAAAATTAATTTTAATTTTTGAATTTTAAAATTAGGGTTTATAACCCGTATGAATGTTCTTAATTGAAATTTAGGGGCTTTTATTCTAGGGGCTATTAGATGTTTTTGTTGATTGCATCGTGTTCCTTGTTGAATTTGCAATCGATTCATGTATATTACAACAACTGACGATTCGTGGTTTGTTCAAATCGAAGCAAACAAGTTCACCGGAAACCGGCGAACTTCTCGGCCATTATCCGGCCAGTTCTGGGGTTATTAGGATAAATTAATTATTGGGTTGTGTTCCTTGTGAGTTGTATATATAATCTGGAGGTGGTGGTGGTGTGAGGATGCCGGAGACGAGTTCTCCGGCGAACCCCGATCGTTTTCCGGCGAGGGGTGGTTAAAATTGCAGTTTGGTCCCTGTATTATTGAAAACGAAACAGTAAGGTCCTTGAGGTTTCCAGAAGTTTCAAATTTAGGATTCTTGTTTATAAATTATTTAAAAATCATATTTTCTATTTAATTTAATTATAAAAATTTGTTTTTAATTATTAAAAATTCCAAAAATTATTATTTTAATTCCAAAAATTATTTCTACTTCAAAAATAAATCTGAATTAATTAGTTAATTAATTTGAGTTAGTAATTAGTTAGTTAATTGGTCAATTAATTCTAAAAATTCATTGATTAATTGATTTAATTAATTATTAATTGATTTTAATTAATTATTTAATTAGATTTAATTATTTATTATTGATTTAAAAATTTTGAAAAATAATTTCGAGCTTTAAAATATTATTCTAAATTATTTTCAAGGTTCAATAATTATTATAAAATTATTTTGAAGCCAGATTCGGCCAAACGAACCCTGTTTATTGTTTCAAAAAAATGGTTCAATGACCCATTTAAATTCCGAAAAATAGTTTAAAATTCATAGTAAATATCTAAAAAATCCTTTTATCATCAAGCCTTCTTTGAAAAGTATTTCCCATCAAATATCTTACGTGTTATGTGTTATATATGCATGGAATAATGTGTTAAATGCGTATGTATATGTTATATGACTGTTTTGATTGTATCTTTTAATCCGTAAATCGGATTTGGGTAAAACGAAGGGTAGATATAAGCTTATATCGAATAGAAAATATGAGTTGAGTATTGATAGATATTTATGATATATGAATAGAAGAGGCCAGGCGTAGGAAAGGAAAGCAAGTAGTCGAGGAGTAAAAGATTGTGATTGGGAGTTAGTAAAGTATAGCGGTCTAATATCAGACAAGTGTTCTAAACTTTCTTGAGATATATTGTGAATAGTTGATAGTTCTGTTTTATGTTGCAAGTGCTTTGAAGCACTGAACCCTAAACCTTGATTCCAGTTATTGATCTTTGAGCCGTAAAACTTATTCTTTCTGAACCATTGATTGTTGATTACCCGAATACAAACCACTGAGATACAATACTACTCCACAAATACATATAAACTAAATAGCAAACACTGAACCAAGATTGCTTATATACTCAAACCATTGTTCCTTATGCATTGAAAGATCAAATCCATGTAACCCTGAAACTTTGACTATTTTGGTATCCAGTTCTTTCACCACTTGATACTTTGTGAAGATTGAAACTATCTCATGATTGGAACTCCAACATTGCTTATGATTTTGTATATTGCTTTACATTGTTTATTATGCTATTATGATAGAATTTGGATTGTTTTATAGAATTGTGGACCAAATTCGTGGTCAGACCAGATTGGTGGTCAAGTTAGGACAATGTGTGCCTTGGATCCAGTAATTAAAGCAGAGCTGTGTGCCTTGCTCGGGATTAGTGCGTGACTGATCAGCAGCCTAACCTTGGTTTTTAAAATGAAAATATAATATCTAATTCTAAATTATCATTCATTGTTCACTTGATACCTTAACTTATTTCACTTGATCATTATTCTCAGTCTTGTCAATGTGACTTGCTGAGCTAGTTAGCTCATTTGTGCGATGTTATTTATGTTCTTTTCCAGTTAAGAAGGAGCCTGTTGGTAACGAGGATCCCCAATTTAGTGCGAGAGCTAGGGGCCAGGTTGATCGAGTTAAGCTAGCTGACAGCTTTTGAGCTAGTTTAAGTTTATAAAGTTTGTAACGATGTTTAATATTCAGTTGTAAGTTTGAATAGTTGGGATTTGGGCGTTTGTAATATAAGTGTGTGTGTGTGGCTTGTGTGCATACTTTAACCTGTTGCGGTCCGTGGTAGTTGGTAAGTATGGTCACTGCATATTATTATTATCTTCATTATTGTTATAAGCAGGTTATAATTATGGTGTGTATGTGTGGACCCCAAACTTCTGACCCGAGTTTGGAGGGCGCCACAGGTTTGGTATCAGAGCTACAAGTTATAAGTCACTGACACAAGCCTAGATTGACGGGAATGAGTAGAGGGTTAGGATTAGAAGTAAGAAAATATAAAGATAGAACGTCGAGAGGTTGAGTGCAACGGCATATCAGGCATTAGTATAATTCACGTTGTGGTTCGAGATTCTTATTTTGCGATATGATTTCAGATAGCAGCGATGGCCGACTCTTTCATCCCCGTATCAGCTGATCACTTAGAGCCCTCAGTTGGAGGACCATCTTCAGATCCACGTCATGTTGCTCCGCCAGTGTTGGCTATTTTACCTCCACCTCTGTTGCAGCCCGTACCACTGCAGGCTATTCCACCCCCAGGTATGAGGCCACCTATCAGAGGACCCCCACCAGCTGATTCAGATTCCACTGGGCATTCAGTTGCGGGTGCCCCATTCCAGTCTACATTGCATCCTGTTCCTTATTACCGGTATGAGGCTCTTCTACTGGAGCGTGATTCCTTGTTGGCACAGATCCGAGAGCTGTAGCATATCATCAGGACTACAGATGTTGATCGTAGTGTGAGGGAGCTCCAAGAAGAGATCCATGTGACACGCAGGATTCTTGAGGCCAGGATACATGGAGATTTATTAGCTGGCCCTGATGTATTTATGGGATGGGCTAGTGAGGTGATGGAGGATCTCGAGAGGCTAGGCGGACCAGAGTTTCCTTGGAGTTAGAGCCAGAGGCACAGAGATGGAGATGCTGAGCAGTGCTTTTATGGTTGTTTAGTATGTACAGTAGTGTGTAGTATGTATCAGTAGACTTTTGGGTTGTATTTATAGACTAGATCTGCTGACTAGTGAGTAGGTTTGTTGTACCCTTTTGCTTTTACTTTTGAAGCGTCTTTACGCTTGTACTACCTAAAACTTTTGATCTATATATCAGTACCTTTTTCCTTTCCAGCATTGTCATTTATATTACTGCACCTGTTTTACTTTACCTTATTTATTGCACCAGTTATACCACCTATGATACCATGTACCCTACCCCTTTAACTGTTTACATTCTGTAAAGAAGCATGCAATTTACTTAGTTCAACTGTTACAACTGTTTTCAAAAAGAGATATTTATATTTTACAAAACATTTCTTTTAGGCAAAGGATTTGATTTAAAAGCTAAATATGTTGTTTGATTCTTTACAGAAAATGCCTCCCAGAAGAAATACCCGCACCAACACCCAGAATGAATAAACCAACACCAACAACAACCAAGATGATACCAACCAGAATGCAAACCCAGGACCCATAGACCCAGCAGTAGCCCAGATTCTTCAAATCTTGGCTCAACAAATAGTTCACCTTACTCAACAACAACAAAGACAGACCAACCCCCAGGTAACTTTCAAAACTTTTCAGGCGGTGAACCCACCAGAATTCAAGGGTTCCTTAGATCCAATTGAAGCGAATGTTTGGTTAAAGGAAATAGAGAAGTCATTTGCTTTAGTTATAGTGAAGGAAGAATAGAAGGTTGAGTTTGCAAGTTATTATTTGAAGAATGAGGCCACCTATTGGTGGGAAACTGTGAAGACATTGGAAGGTACAGATGTTATTACTTGGAAGAGGTTCAAAGAATTGTTTCTAGAAAAATATTTTCCCCAGTTTGTTCAGGATCAAATGGAGCTGAAGTTTTTGGAGTAAAAGCAAGGAAATATGTCGATAGCTGATTATGAAAGTAAGTTTGAAGAATTGTCAAGGTATGTACTATCATATGTGGACACTGATAGGAAGAAGTCCAAGAGATTCCATCAAGGTTTGAAGCCATGGATCAGAGGGAGAGTAGCCATATTTGAATTAGATACCTATGCAGGAGTTGTACAGAAGGCCATGATTGCAGAAACTGAGAGTGAGATGTCACAGAAAGAAAAGGAAAGTAAAAAGAGAAAGTTTGAAGGGAATGATGGACAGTCACAACCAGGAAAGTTTCAAAATTTTAAGAAGGGCAAGTTCCATCCAGGGAGAAAATTTTAATTTCAAGAAGCAAAATGCAGGCGACGAAGGTCAAGGCAAACGTCCAACCAATATGAATCAACCGAATTAGTTGAGGTTAACTTTTCCAGATTGTCAAGTATGTGGGAAGAAACACGGAGGAGTTTGTAATAAGTTGAACGTGGTTTGTTTCAAGTATAATCAGAAAGGGCACTATTCGAGGGAGTGCCGCAATCAGCCAGCAAGAGAGCCAGTGAACAAGGA
Source organism: Apium graveolens (assembly GCF_009905375.1). Lineage (NCBI taxonomy): Eukaryota > Viridiplantae > Streptophyta > Magnoliopsida > Apiales > Apiaceae > Apium > Apium graveolens. Next base: position 192,337,313 of record NC_133653.1, read on the forward strand.
TCAGCCTACCCAGAATCCAGCAATTAAGGTTCCAGCTATTGGATTTACATGCTTTAAATGTGGAAAGCCAGGACATATAGCCAGGGATTGCAAGACACCAGCCCCAGTCAGTATTGCATTGAGAATTATGGGATCTACTCCAGCAGTGAATGAGACTCTAAGGGCTAGAGTTTTTGATATATCGGTAAAGGACGCTATACAGGATACCGATGTCGTGGCAAGTGCGCTTAATATGAATTCTTTATGTGCCAAAGTGTTAATAGATTCCGGAGCAACTCGATCATTTATTTCTCAAGATTTAGTTAGTAAGTTAAACTGTCTAGTTGAGTTTTTAAATGAAATAATGACTGTGGAATTAGCAAATCAAGAACGTGTATCTGTTAATCAAGTTTGTGGGAATTGTGAGATTGAGATTTCTGGTAATAAGTTATGTGTGGATTTGATACAATTAAAGCTAGGAGAGTTTGACGTTATCTTAGGAATGGATTGGTTATCTAAGCACGATGCCCAGATAGATTATCGAAATAAGAAGGTAATGGTGAAAATGCCAGACGAAAGGATAGTAATGTTTAAGGGCCAGAAGCAAGCAAAGAAGTTCTTAACGATGATCCAAGCTAAAAGGTTACTACGACAAGGATGCGAGCATTTCGTTGCATATGTGATTGATAGAAGTCAGGAGCCAGCAAAACTTGAAGATATTCCAGTAGTCAATGAATTTCTAGATGTGTTTCCCGATGAGTTACCAGGACTTCCTCCAGATAGAGAAATTGAGTTTCCGATCGACTTAGCACCTAGAACGGAACCAGTATCCAAGGCCCCGTACAGAATGGCGCCCATTGAGATGAAGGAACTAGCAAAGCAATTGCAAGAGTTGTTAGAGAAAGGAATAATCAGACCCAGTGTGTCCCCGTGGGGTGCACCGGTACTATTTGTCAAGAAGAAGGATGGAAGCATGAGACTGTGCATCAATTATCAGGAGCTCAACAAGCTTACAGTTAAGAACAAGTATCTGTTACCTAGAATTGATGATTTGTTCGACCAATTAAAAGGAGCCAAGTACTTTTCCAAGATTGATTTGAGATCGGGATATCACCAGCTAAAGATCAAGCCAGAGGATATACCAAAGACAGCTTTCAGAACAAGGTCTGGACATTATGAATTTTTAGTGATGTCTTTTGGATTAACTAATGCCCCGACAGCATTCATGGACCTAATGAACAGAATTTTCAAGGAAAACTTGGACAAGTTTGTTATTATGTTTATAGATGATATTTTGATTTATTCAAAGACAAAAGAGGATCATGCAGAACATTTGAGGACAGCTTTGGAAATTTTGAGGAAGAAACAATTATATGCTAAATTCTCAAAGTGTGAGTTTTGGCTACAAGAAGTTCAGTTCTTAGGACACATAGTCAGTAATGAAGGGATCAAAGTGGACCTAGCGAAGATTGAAGAAATTACAAATTAGAAAAGGCCAAAAACACCGACAGTGGTAAGAAGTTTCTTGGGATTAGCGGGATATCATCACCGATTTGTTCAAAATTTCTCAAGGATTGCAACACCATTGACAAAGCTTACACGGAAGAATGAAAAGTTTATATGGAACGATAAATGTGAAGAAAGTTTTCAGGAATTGAAGCGAAGATTAATCACGACACATGTTTTATCACTTCCAGATGACAAAGGGAATTTCGTAATCTATAGTGATGCTTCTCAAAAAGGACTAAGATGTGTTCTGATGCAGCACGATAAGGTTATTACGTATGTATCAAGGAAATTGAAACCACACGAACAATAGTATCCTACTCATGATTTGGAGCTAGTAGCCATAGTATTCGCTTTGAAGATTTGGAGACATTATCTATATGGAGAAAAATGCGAGATTTATACGGATCACAAAAGCTTGAAGTACATATTCACACAAAAGGAACTTAATATAAGACAGAGAAGATGTTAGAGTTGATTAAGGATTACGACTGCATGATTAACTATCATCCCGGTAAAGCAAATGTTGTGGCGGATGCGTTAAGTCGGAAAAAAAAGTTGAATGTGTTATCAGTACCCGAAGAAATATACAAGGAATTTCAGAAACTGGAATTGGAAATCATAATTTGTAAGCCCGATGAAGCGAAAGTGTATAGTGTGACTTTCCAGCCAGAGTTGTTAGAGAAGATAAGGAAGTGTCAAGAGGAGATAATGGATCAGGACATTAATCGTTTGGTAGGTGAGGAATTGTGCACGCAAAAGGATGATCATGGTATTTTTAAGTTTTCTTCTAGAATTTGGATTCCACCAGTAACGGAGTTGAAGAATGAAATTTTACAGGAAGCTCATAATTCAAGGTATTCAATCCATCCAGGGAGTACTAAGATATACAGAGATTTAAAGGAAAATTATTGGTGGCTAGATATGAAGAGGGAGATTGCAGAATGGGTTAGCAGATATTATACATGTCAGAAAGTTAAAGCAGAGCACCTGAGACCAAGTGGATTGTTGCAGCCATTAGAGATTCCAGAGTGGAAATGTGAACACATTTCCATGGATTTCATAGTCGGATTACCAAGGACAACAGCCAATTATGATGCCATTTGGGTTATAGTGGACAGACTTACCAAGTCAGCTCATTTTCTGCCTATAAATGAAAGATTTTCACTAGACAAGTTAGTCCATATGTACTTGAAAGAAATCGTAGTTCGTCATGGAGTTCCTGTGTCTATCGTATCCGATCGAGATCTGAGATTTAATTCGAGATTTTAGAAAAGTTTTTAAGAATGTTTGGGAACGAGACTGAATATGAGTACGGCTTACCATCCACAAACGGACGGCCAAAGTGAACGAACAATCCAGCCAATCAAAGACATGTTACGTGTTTGTGCTATTGACTTCAAAGGAACTTGGGATGAGCATTTACCCTTGGTAGAATTTGCTTACAACAACAGTTATCATGCCAACATTGGGATGCCACCCTATGAAGCTCTTTACGGACGTAAATGTCGATCTCCAATATATTGGGATGAAGTAGGAGAACGCAAAATACTTGGACCTGAATCAGTGCAACAGACGAAGGAAGTTGTTGAAGTGATCCAGAAGAGATTAATAGCAGCACAAGACCGTCAGAGGAAGTATGCAGATCAATCAAGGAAAGATATGGAATTCGAAGAAGGAAATCTAGTATTGCTGAAAGTGTTGTCGTGGAAGCGATTGACAAGATTTGGGAAGAGAGGAAAACTGAGCCCTAGATATGTCGGACCTTTTGAGATTTTAAAATGTTTTGGCAAAGTAGCTTACGAGTTGGCGTTACCCTCGTACATGGAGCACATTCACAATATTTTTCACGTATTGATGCTTAAGAACTATAATCCAGACTCCAGGCATGTAATTGAATACTGTTGGATTTTAATCGCAGCGGAGGCATGGTAAAATACTTTTACACATATAAAATCCAAATAAAAGCATATAAATCGTGGTAAAAACATAGGGAACGAATACTAACCTTTAATATGCGATCCAAAAGCAACGATCGGAGATCCTTAGCAGCTGTTCCTCAAACGTGAAGCATTCCACCGGTATCCACCAAGAAAACGACGTTAAGGAGGAGGAGGAGGTGGAGAGAATTAGGTTTTATAAAATTTTGGGGTTTTTTTGGGTTAGAATAAAAATAGGGTTTATAATAGTATATTTATAGGCAAAATTTTTAGCTGAAATTTTCCCATAAATATTTTTATTATTATCCCATTTATTATTCTCATTAATAATTAAAACACCTTTTAATTATTAATCCTTTTTCTAAACACTTTAGAAATAATTCTCTCTCTTGATTTAATTTCCAAAAAATTAAATCCTTAATTAATAATATTAAGAACTTTTCTTAATTAATTTATAATCAATTAAATCTCATTTAATCAATTATTAAATTTGCCAATTAATTATTTATTTCACAAATAAATAATTATTAGCCATTATTAATTAATTCCTCCACCATTAAATCATTCTCTTTTTATGGTGTGACCCTGTAGGTTTAATATTAAGCCGGTAGTAGAAATAAATAATAATAAAACTATTTTATCATTATTTATATAAATTCTCTAATTTATTAAATATGATTAATTAATTAATCACATTTATTCTACATCGTGAGGGATACTTCTCAGCATATCGCGACTATCCGGATAATATGAATTCACTGCTTAGAATACCAAGAACCTATTCAGTGAATAGTTACCGTACAATAAACTCCTTCTACCCTACAATGTCCCGATTAAATACAAGGCATGGATCTCGTGTCAAGCCTATCTAATTTAATCACTTGCTTACCATTTACTATGTTTAGTTCTATGCAAATTAGAAACTCCTTTCTAATTTCATTCACTCTGGCCAGAGATTCCTGAACTAGCATAAGTGGATCAGCCTTGAACATTCGCTTCCTTCACTGGAAGGGGTAGATCCTTTATTGATCATACACTATCTTCGTGTACAAATTCCTGTACCCAGTAGAGCCCTAATAATTGTCCTTGGAGACTAAGAACTAAACCAAAGCATAGTTCAGTGTACACAAGATGACTATGATGACCTCAAGTCGTCTAAGGATACTTGTACAACTATCACTATGTGAACAACTGCTGACACGTGAGTGAACTCCATCAGTTGTTCAGCTGGGCGAGTCATGTTCAGTGAACTTATTCTATAATAAGCACCTACATACTAGCTATAGTGTCACCACACAAATGTCTATGAGAACAGACATCCTTCATTATGAAGCAAGCATAGTATGTACCAATCTCTGCGGATTATTAATTACCAGTTAGTAATCCTACGACCAGGAACTATTTAAGTTTAGAGTTATCATCTTTTAGGTCTCACTATTATAATCTCATCATAATCCATAAAAAGTTTTACTCTAAACTATGGTATATCTTATTTAAACACTTAAATAGATAGAGCCCGTAATAAAAACAAAACAAGTCTTTTATTAATATCAATGAAATCAAAACAGATTACATAAAAGTTATTCCTAAATCCTAATACATGATTGGACTTAGGACATATTCCTTTCAAATACGAGCCAATAAAACTTCAAGCAGATTTGTCGTATGTAGAAAGTCCGATAGAGATTCTAGAAAAAAGAGAGAAAGTGTTAAGAAATAAGTGATAAAGTTAGTAAGAGTACTGTAGAGAAACCCAAAGGTTAAAGAATCAACCTGGTAGTTAGAAAGAGATATGAGAGAAAAATACTCTCATTTATTTTCTTAGGAGATTCTGAGGACAGAATCCTTTTAGGGGGAAAGGATATAATATCTGGGATATATCGTGTAATTATTTTTGCTATTAAATAAATATTATGCATATTCAGTATTTATTCTGTGAATTATTTGTTTAGTGGTATATGTGTTTGGATGTTTAAAAATAATATAAATTGAGTATTATAATTTTTATATGTCCAAAATAATATATAGATAATTGTCATATCTTCCTGCTTATTTTTATGTTGATTTATGATTTTATAAGAAATTTATGGATTTATAAAATCTTTTTCCGAGTATTTATAAACTATTTTATATAATCGGGAACCAGCCAACTTCACCCGTTTTTACGTTTTTATAACCTGAAACTCTTTCGAGAAATCCTTCCTAATTGCAATATTCCGAGCATTTTCCATGTTTTGACTTTTTCGATCCGGCGTACGGTTTGTCCTGTACGGGTCTCGGCGCAATATTTTCGATACAAGATTCGTTTCGGTAAATGAATAAAACTCGTATTTTCGATAAACATGATCTTTTTATTAAACTATTATAATTATCCCCTCGTAATACGTGTAACCAGGTGCTGAGACCAAGACCGCAGTACAAATTGTACAAATTTGGATAATTATCTCGAAAATCGGTACCGTTTGGATCAATTTTTATAAATAAAAGTACTATTTCATATCCGGAATGATCCAATGGGATACTAATTTTCCGTAAATATAAATAGCCTTTACCGTATTTTATTTCGTACCGAAAATCATTTGCAAACAGTAATTATAGAATTTTCCAGAGAAAAACCTTAATTTCATAAAACCATCTAAGAATCAAACTACCGTTTCAAGGTGTTATTGAAATCGGTTTGGAAAGTTGGAGTAACCAAAACGAAGGATTTGGAGTGTACTTTCAGATTCCAGAACTCGTTTTACTGCAGAAATCAAGGTTTAATTTCTATAGTTTTTATTTATTTTCGAATTATTTTGATTAAAATTATTAATTTTTGTTCGGATGATTATTTGGATGATTTGATGATTGCATGTTGTAGAACTTTTGTTCCTGATGATTTTGATATATTATATGACTGATTTGGAGTTCAATAACATGTTCAAAATTGAGTTTAATTTTTGAATTTTAAAATTAGGGTTTATAACCCGTATGAATGTTCTTAATTGAAATTTAGGGGTTTCTGTTCTAGGGGTTATTAGATGTTTTTGTTGATTGCATTGTTTTCCTTGTTGAATTTGCAATCGATTCATGTATATTACAACAACTGACGATTCGTGGTTTGCTCAAATCGAAGCAAACAAGTTCACCGGAAACTGGCGAACTTCTCGGCCATTTTCCGGCCAATTCTGGGGTTATTAGGATGAATTAATTATTGGGTTGTGTTCCTTGTGAGTTGTAGATATGCTTTGGAGGTGGTGGTGGTGTGAGGATGCCGGAGACGAGTTCTCCGGCGAACCCCGATCGTTTTCCGACGAGGGTGGTAAAAATTGCAATTTGGTCCCTGTATTATTGAAAACGAAACAGTAAGGTCCCTGAGGTTTCCAAAAGTTTCAAATTTAGGATTCCTGTTTATAAATGATTTAAAATCATATTTTCTATTTAATTTAATTATAAAAATTCATTTTTAATTATTAAAAATTCCAAAAATTATTATTTTAATTCCAAAAATTATTTCTACTTCAAAAATAAATCTGAATTAATTAATTAGTTAATTGGTCAATTAATTCAAAAATTAATTATTTAATTGATTTAATTAATTATTAATTGATTTTAATTAATTATTTAATTAGATTTAATTATTTAATATTGATTTAAAAATTTCAAAAAATAGTTTCGAGCTTTAAAATATTATTCTAAATTATTTTCAAGGCTCGATAATTATTATAAAATTATTTTGAAGCCAGATTCGGCCAACCGAACCCTGTTTATTTTTCAAAAAAATGGTTCAACGACCCGTCTAAATTCCGAAAAATGTTTTAAAATTCATAGTAAATATCTGAAAAATCCTTTTATCATCAAACCTTCTTTGAAAAGTGTTTCCCATCAAATATCTTACGTGTTATGTGTTATATGTACATGGAATAATGTGTTAAATGCGTATGTGTATGTTATATGATTGTTTTGATTGTATCTTTTAGTCCTTAAATCGGATTTGGGTAAAATGAAGGGTAGATATAAGCTTATATCGAATAGAAACATATGAGTTGAGTATCGATAGATATTTATGATATATGAACAGAAGAGGCCAGGCGTAGGAAAGGAAAGCAAGTAGTCGAGGAGTAAGAGATTGTAATTGGGAGTTAGTAAAGTATAGCGGTCTAATATCAGGCAAGTGTTCTAAACTTTCTCGATATATATTGTGAATAGTTAATAGTTCTGTTTTATGTTACAAGTGCTTTGAAATACTGAACCCTAAACCTTGATTACAGTTATTGATCTTTGAGCCGTAAACCTTATTCTTTCTGAACCATTGATTGTTGATTACCCGAATACAAACCATTGAGATACGATAGTACTCCACAAATACATATAAACTAAATACCAAACATTGAACTAAGATTGCTTATATACTCAAACCATTGTGCCTTATGCATTGAAAGATCAAATCCATGTAACCCTGAAACTTTGACTCTTTTATTATCCAGTTCTTTCACCACTTGATACTTTGTGAAGATTGAAACCATCTCATGATTGGAACTCCAACATTGCTTATGATTCTGTATATTGCTTTACATTGTTTATTATGTTATTATGATAGAATTGGATTGTTTTATAAAATTTTGGACCAGATTCGTGGTCAGACCAGATTGATGGTCAAGTTAGGCCAATGTGTGCCTTGGATCCAGTAATTAGAGCAGAGATGTGTGCCTTGCTCTGGTTTAGTGCATGACTGATCAGCAGCCTAACCTTGTTTTTTAAAATGAAAATATAATATCCAATTCTAAATTATTATTCATTGTTCACTTGATACCTTAACTTATTTCACTTGATCATTATTCTCAGTCTTGTCAATGTGACTTGCTGAGCTAGTTTGCTCATTATGTTCTTTTCCAGTTAAGAAGGAGCCTGTTGGTAACGAGGATCCCCAATCCAGTGCGAGAGCTAGGGGTCCAGGTTGATCGAGTTAAGCTAGTTGACAACTTTTGAGCTAGTTTAAGTTTGTAAAGTTTGTAATGATGTTTAATATTCAGTTGTAAGTTTGAATAGTTGGGATTTGGGCGTTTGTAATATAAGTGTGTGTGTGGCTTGTGTGCATACTTTAATCTGTTGCGGTCCGTGGTAGTTGGTAAGTAGGGTCACTGTATATTATTATTATCTTTATTATTGTTATAAGCAGGTTATAAATATGGTGTGTGTGTGGACCCCAAACTTCTGACCCGGGTTTGGAGGGCGCCACAATAGCTTAACATCCGGAACAATCGATATGCTTTCGATGTATCCCAACATCACAATATATCAGAGTATATGTATATGGGTGTATATAACTATTTAACTATGAATAGAGGATTCAAAGAATTGGAAGAAATCAGGAATTGAAATGAAATATGAATAAAAGAACAACAATTGTGTATTAGTGTTTGTGAACAAGAGTTACCAGGGAATAACTGTCATGGAAATTTGAAAGTAATTCAATATTCTAAACTTAGAATAGGGGAAAAACTTTCCTGATATACGCTCCGCTTCGGGTAGTTCACAGCCCTCTATTTCTAGCTTGATCTGCCTTTGGAAAGTTGAATCTATCAAATAAAGATACTCGTTTAGTTGACTTACATAGTAAGGGTATCTCAGACCGAGGCCATGTAGCCCTTATCGTCTACCCATACGATTCTATCCGACCCGTATACGTATTATCTAGCAATTAAAACTCAAGTAATCACGTAAATGACATAGCACATAAGGCACATAATTAGTTTAGACTCACAAATAATTTTAGAATCGAAACCAGACCTATATTCACATTAACAAACAATATCTGGCTCGTTTCCTAATTTTTAGAGATTTATTGGACTCGTATTTATAAATAATAAGGTCTGTAATCAAATAAATACCGTAAGTCAACCCGCTCTCAAAAGAAATTATGATTTATAACTATTTTTAATGGAATCAGGTCATTTTTCTGAGTCTAAGGGTTTTCGTTTTGATTAAATCGGATAAACGATTCAATTGTTACGCAATAAATAAGAATAATCAATTATCAATCAATTATAATTAATTATTCACAAAAAATTGAACCTCAAATATATTTTTAAATAATTATCTAAGAATTATCATATTTAAAAATAATTTTTCACTAATTTGGAATTAAATAGAATTTATTATAAATTATTCAATTAAATTGATTAATTATAAAATAATTAATCAACTTAATCAAATAATAAGTAATTAGAAAATAACTAAACAAATAAATAAATTATTTATTTATTTATTTATTTAACTTTCGAAGTTCTGATATAAGAAAATAATTTAGAATTATTTACAAAATAAAATAGATAATTAATTAAATTATTTATTGGATTTTCTAAATAATAAAAACTGATTTTTCTGATTTTTATAAATTAAAAATAAATTAGAAAACAGAAACAGTTTTTTAGAAATCAATTCAATACAAACAAGATCAAAACCGGGACGACTCCGGGTCGAAACCGGGTCGATCCCGGGTCACCAAGAACACCGCCGGCCAGTCCATAACCTAGAATCCGGTGCCAGCGGTTTTTTCCGGCGAGTATAAAACAACAATGAAACATACGAGTTTTTGCTGGTTTCTCTTCGTTTTCGATCAACAACAACACATGAACATCAACCTCCTCCTTTCCTCGTCGATTCGAAGCCGGAAACACAGAATCGCCGCCGGTAACGGCAGTTTTCCGCCGAGCCTAAAACGGAAACGAAATCTAACGAACCCGGTACCAAATGACTGTAAATTCGACGATCTATAATCCTATGGCACTCAAAATCATCACAGCATACTCAATCAAAAGTACCCAAATCAAAATCAAACCCGAAAATTATGATTTTAAATTCAAATAATCCAACGATGAAATCGATAACAGAAATGGAAAGAGGATTCAAAGAGCTTCAAATCGGTTACTTACATGATCAATTTGATGAACAGAAACACGATGAACTTGCTGATCGATTCCAAGAACTCCAAACCCTAATTACAGATAAATTGGGGAATTTCTTGAGTTTTCTGAATTTTTTTATAATTTTAATTAATTAATTAATAGAAAATCTGTTATTTATAATTGTAGTAAAAATACCCCTAATAAAAATTAAGGCCCTAATTATACATCTATTAAAATTAATTGGCCCTTAATTTTTTAATTTTTGGGTATTAATCTTGAATTTTTAAATATCCAATAAATACAAAATATATGCCAAAAATTCCCAAATTTGTGAATAATACAAAAATGGAAAGAAAAATAATATTTGATAATTTCATGATCCTATAAAAATAAAAATGTGATTTTTGTGGGGTTTTGGACAGCCGAAGGGGCCCTGAAAAGTTATTTTTCGCGAAACGAGAAAATTTGTAAAATGATTGGGTGTTTAGAATATCACTATGGTATAAGCCATACTAGGAAAAATAAGGTCAATGATTTTATATGAAGTATCAGCTATTAAAACACTGTTTGAGCCGTACAAATTTTGATATAAAAGCATTTAACCTAGAATAAAACATCCGATAACTACCCAAAACACATTCTGACCGAAACATAATACATATAGCACTTAACAACTAGGGTTTTACAACTCAACACACTTAATAACATAATAAAACACATAAATCATTTTTATTAAGATATAATACGACTGTAATTTCTCAGTCGTTACACTTGATGATAACAAAAAGGGGAGAAAGATGCAATTACTCAAGTTAGTGAGGGGGAAGGATGTGCAAATTCAAGTCAGCAAAGTAATTGTTCCAACCATTACTTTCTCAAAGCCACCAGTTCTAGATGGCATTGATTTGATCAATATTGTAGCAGCGGAGCTCAGGCTGAAATGAACAAATGAAGCAAATTGATGAGAAGATTGAAAATGTGTTTGGTCCAATTGAACAGAAAGATAAATCTGTGAAACAGTTCACAGAATTGAGACAAATCTCTATCAGTGAAATGAGCTTAAGGAATATGGAGAGAGGTTAAAACTCTACTAGAAGACATCCAAATGCCAATGTGATCTTGAAGCCCAAGAAAAATTCATCAAAACATTCTACCAAGAATCCGTTGGATATAGTCTATGCAACTCCTCAGCCAGATGAAAAGAAACTGCTTGGTCATTATATTGCTCAAATCAAAGATACAAGAGATTCGGTTTTAAAAAAAAGGGTAGCAAAAGTCTACAGACATGGAAAAGAAATTTGTGTGATGGCTGGACATCCACAATTTGCAGAAGTTAAAAGAGAAGAAAAGCTGAGATTTAAGGATCAGAAAAGCAGGCTGCCTTAGAAGCTAAGAAAAAGTCTGAAAAGGTTGCTACCAAATCAGAAGCTGAGAAGCCTGCTACTATCACTGAAAATTAGAAAATGGAGGAACCAAAGCAGAAAATTGGAAAAAGGATGAGAAAGGACATAGCCAAAGGGAACCTGGATTTTGGAGAAGAAGAAGAGGAAGAAGAGAAAGAAGATGAACCTAGGTCTACCCAGTCTACTACTTCAAATCAATCAACCTTGCCCACAATGGAGCAAGCTGAAACCAAGGTCTATCTAGATGTGAATTTTCATGGTGAGACAATAATTCCAAAGGATGAACCAATAGACTGGGAAAGCCTATCTATCCCTGATCTACAATTTCCAATTCCAACTACCTCAGCTAAAAGAAGAAAGTCAAGACCAAGCAAGCCAGTCAAGTCAGTTCCATTCAAATCCAAAAATCTACCCAAACCCAAACCTACTGTCAATAAAGGAGATCAACTATTCATCTGTGATATTAAGGAGTTCTCTAACATTAATCTTACCTGGATGAGCTAGATGAAGTTAGGGATATTGATGCTTATAAAATACTTCCAGAAAGATTGGTGTTCAAGTACAAGGGTGGCAGGGAAATCACTTGGCCTCTTCATAAAATTGTCAATGAAGGTTTCTCTGTCTTAGTGAAAATTTTCTCCTCAATCAAGAAAAATTTTGGTTTTAACATTGCTGCTAAGAAGCAGATACTCAACCAGATTGAAAGAATAAAACAAAGCTGGAGAGACCTAAATGCACTCCCAAGAGTCTTACTTATTCCTTACACTAGGGATAGAGTGCATTTGAGGCCATATTGGTTAATGGAGTTCAAGGATGAAAAGAATATCAGAAGATTTTTTAGACTAGAAGATCAGCTAAAGATTTCAAGCAATGAAACTCTCATGAGAATGCAAGAGATGTTAGATCAATCTAATGAAGATGATTCTAAATTCTACAGACAACTCCAACACCAGATTGAAGAGAACAATGAAAGGTTGGGAAAGAAGACTAAACAATCAAAGACGAAAAATAAATCTGCTCAGACTAGAAGAGCATCTTGAAAATTGGCTTGTGAGATTTCTATGAACTTTCTTCTGTACAACTTTCAATAAAATTGCAGCACTTATCAGTTTTATCTACTATTGAATAATCTCTACGTAAAAAGGTTTTTTGTTATCATCAAGTCCCTCTAAATTTATTCCTACAATTCCAGTAGACATACATTGGGGGAGATTGTTAGGAACATGTTGCAAGCTTGATGATAAGTTATAAAAATACCTTAGTAGATTTGATTAAGTGTATTTTATCGCTTTCGACAGATGATCCTATCTGTCATCCGTTGAAAGAGTAGCTTATGTATTAATAAGTATTTTGTAACACATTCCTGTGTATTGTAATTCCTTAAATAATTAGAAGTTGTAGGAAATTCTAAGTCATGTTGACAGCAAGAATGATATGTAAAATAGTTTGGAAAATTGTATATATTAGATGCCTTGTAATTTTACATAAGTGAAATTGAGTCAACTGCTATGGAAACACTTCAATGGCTGTTCTTCACAAGGCTTCGCCGGATGACCCAAGTCATATTTCGACGAATGATCCAATAGAGTCTCAACGGATGATTCAATGGAGTTTCTATGGATGACGAATTTCAAACAGGAGTTGATAGTGACTTGACAGTCACATGGGTTGATTACACACAAAAGGAATGTGGCAGCCTGTAATCAGGTTTTAGAGAACAAAGAAGCATTTCCATTTCCATGCTTACTTGAAGAAAATCAAAGATACTGAATGGATAAATGAAGAAGCATGTGATTAGATAAAGACACATTCTGTTTTATTGGTTTGTCTTATTCACTTGAACCTTGGTAATTTATAAACCAAGAGTAGCTAGTAGTAAATTAAGCAATCAAATAGAGAAATAGAAAAAGCTGTATTTGTGAAGAATTTCTCTGTTCCTTGTGATTCTACTTGTAAGCAACTGTGTACAATCTTTGTATCACAGAGTTCTCAATATATATATATATATCTGGTGGATAAGTTCAATTCACCAGAAAGTTTTTAAATACTTGTGTTTATATTACTTTGTGTTTGAATACATCAATATTTTCATTCCGCACTTTAGCATATTCAAACACTGTTATATATATTTGTTAGAGAAGTTCTTAAAATCAAGAAGAAACTAAGAATTACATTCAACCCTCCTTCTGTAATTCAACTGTTAGACCATCTGGGATTAACAAAAGTGTGACACTACCATTGGTTCAGAAAAGAGAGGGCAATGATCTGATGTTGATATTGTTAGTGCGTGTGCCCTGGAGACAACACTATTATGTTTATGTTATAAAACATTTGGATTATTAATTATGATTCTATGGATTATTCTCAAGTAATTTATTGTATTTTTATATTCTACGATAAAATGTTAGATTAATAAATGTCTTTGAAATATGATTTGTAAATCTATATTTCTCAGCGTGACTTAAAAATGAGATTATGAGAATAGTATTATTTTCCTAAAGGTCCCTAGTAAAGTATTATTGTTAAGGGACGATAATAAATATGTTGGGACTAGTCTATTTGTTGACTGATGATCACATCTCATTGATCATAGGTATGGTGATACTAAAGTCAAAACACAGGAATATGTATTAAATTTATGGTGCTGGATTGACCCGTTGTGAGATACTACATGTTTAATATGTCATAAGTTAATCTCATAGTGATAATGATATATTGGTCCTTAGACCTGAAATCATTATATTTCTATATGATAAATAATATACTTTGATACTTAACCGGGTAATCATAAAAGTAGTCATTAGGTATATTATGAATCCCATGAGAAATATGAATGATCTAGATGGGATTTAGCCCTCCTATTTTAAAAGAGTGATATTATTGGCTTCTTGATTGAGTAAGACTATAAAATGCATAGCTGTACTCAAATACTGATTTGTTTAATAGATTACTCATTGATGAAGGAAAGAAGGATTAAACGTTTGCAAAGGATGACACAATGCATGCCTCGAGTTTGATCTATACTATAAGGCTAAAGGGATTATATTATAATATACATTATTCACAAAAGGTTTAATTGAATCACCAGTTATTATTATTACTTGGGGAACAATGATGTGTTACTAGATGCCTCTCATTGTTTATAATTTTATTATTAGAAAATAAAATTATTGCCAATGTAATAATAACCTAAAGGGTGACACACAAAAAACATTTAAAACATAGTATTATTTAAATTATGAATTTAAATATTTTTATTATTATTAGTTCGAATTTAATTATTAAATTAATTAAGTGAGACTTGGTTAATTGTATATATATTAGAATTCGAATTTAATAATATAAACCCAAAAATCAGAATGGGTCTATTAGGGCTAGAGGTTGCATCACGTTTTTAGAGAAAAACCCTAGCAGCTCATCTTGGAGAGGCTAGAGAGAGAGAGAGAGAGAAAGAAGCAACTAAATTGGCTATTACCGGCTCCGATGATCGTTGGACGATCGAACGTTCATGTGGATACCTTGGAGAGCAGATCTCTGAAAGGAGGGCTGCTGTGGTTCATCAAGAATCGGAACGCCCATTACAATCAAAAGGAAAGCTATATTAAGGTAAACATATATTCTATATAATTATCTAGTGATTATACATAGATCTTGCAGTAGGGATTCGAAATTTCTTATTTTTTCGCTGCATTTTATTGCCCGAATCCCTAACAGATATCTCTAAGTTTGTAAGCTTTTCACCAGTAAACACTTCCATGAATTCATGATTTACAATAGCTCTGTCTAGCTTAATTTCCACCCAGTTGCTAGTACCTCTTTCACGCTCCCAAGTATAATGGTAGTCGATCAACTCAACATCATATAAATCACAATCCTCGAGACCATCCTGAAATCCATTTATCAGCCATACTGGATAAGGGCGTCCTCCTCTCCTATCTTCTTGTTTAGTGACATTGTTCATATCCCTGACCAAGCACCACGACAGAGAAAAAAAGTCTTTTAAGCTTCGAATCAAGTTCTATGTCTCCTGTATTTTCGCACGGTCCATTTCACCGTAAATCCCTGTTAATCTAAATTTTCTCCAGTCCTTTATCTCCACTATCACATTAACATGATTTTTGCTATACGAGAGTAACTGAATTTCTTCTTTGTATCGCCACAAAATAGCAGTTCTCCGCTTCTTCCATGAGTATCGACAGAGAATGCTCCTTCAAATCCTAATAAGTTTTTGATCTTTTCCACCAAGTCTCGCTTCCACACAGTTTCACATAAAAACACTAGGTTAGATTTCTTTTGGATAACTAGCTCCTTTAGGAATTGAACGACCCATGGGGTCCCAAACCCGCGGCAATTCCAACTTAATGTACTCATAATGATTGGCGGACCCCTGTATCAGAGCCTACCATAAAAATGTTTTCTGGATAAGTAGTATAAGCTTTTTATTGATCTTGGTCCATGTCCTCTGTCACCTCTTCATCCAAGACCACACATAATTCCGTATTTTCTTCTAGCCCATGTTGGCCTCCAGGCCCATCTCATGTTCTCCTTTTTTATTATCCACTATAACTACTACTTTCTTTAAGGGATTTGATTTAATTGCATCTGCTAAATTATCTCCACTTTTTGAACAGATAATTTTACCGCCCATATACCTACCAGGATTAAACTTAACCTCTTGATTATCGCCTTGCATCTTTTACTGCGGATTATACGGATTCTGTTCATCGTCCTTCTACATTGCACCAGAATTTATGTTCATTGTGAAATTACTACGATCTTTCTCGCTGCTGCCATCCCTCAACCACCTTGATCCCACCAAATTTTCCTGTTTACATAAAGGAGCTCTCATCCATGTCCCATACAGTTTGGTTATTTTCTCCTCTATTTTATCAAATAAGCCGCTATAAAATTTTTAGAGTGTCCAATCAAACCACATATGAAATAAAATGGTGGGATATTTTCATATTTAAAATAATCCATAGCCATTCTCCACCTGATTTTCGTATCTTCATTATTCTTTCTAGAGGTTTGGAAAGATCAACTATGACTTTTATGCGTATATAGTCACGCCATACCCCAGTAAAATTTCTTGAGCAACATTTGATGTATTCCCCCACGTAATTATCAACTTCCTTAAGGATCTTTTCCGACATAAGCCCAGCATGTAAGTCATACACTTGAACCCACAAATCAATCATGTTTAAGCTCACACTTCGTGGAACGCCTCCTTCCCTCATCCGAGCTATTACCAATGCCTTCCTGTTAAAGGTCCAAGGGCTTCCACTAATAACACTTTTGGTATCAATATCATGATAAAACTGAAAGATATATTGATTAACATCAACTTCTTTAATGTATACTCCTCTTTCAGGTCTCTATAAGGATGCCAATGTGTGATTCATGGCTATAAAATCAACAACACCCTCGTTAATAAACCTACCCACCAGACAACGATGAATATCCAATCCATGTAGCGACACCATTCCCCCCTCCTCATTTGATTCCTCCACAGTAATACCTCCTTCCTCCTCATCTTCTAGCATGATATTATTGATAGCTAGGGTAATGTTTTGTGTTGATGCCATAGGAATGATGTTGATAGACCAAAAGACAATGAGAAAGACGGACTCTCCAGACTTAGAACTTAAGACTTGCTAACCATGTCAATAGACAAGACCTGCTCTAAATAGCTAAATTATACTGTTGCCCTTTATGCAACATATAATTAAGCCTAAATAAGATACCTTAAAGACATTCTGTAGCAAAAATTGTTATAACAAGCAAATAAGTTTTGCAACGCTCCAGTGTAACAGTAAATAAAATATCTAAATTATATATCAAAATGATCATGCAGTATCTGTTGGAACATTATGATCTCGGCCCTGCATTTTATGATATATCTCTAAAGAGTGTGAACAGAACAATAACCTTAATCGCTATGGTGCAAGCGATTCAAATCCACGTCTTCCACTGTATTCCCTGATTCACCTTGGACGAAGTGTTGGCTTCGATCTCCCAAGGTGTACCTCTCCTTGAAGCTCCAAAAATCCAAAGCCCTAGCTTGCTCCTTGAAAAAAACGGCTGCTTCTCTCAAACCCTAGGATCTTATTTCATTTTTCTGTTCTCATGTACTCACGTTCACGGCACTTCTAGCTTCAGGAGAATTAGAATATTTATAGTGTCACACCCCCAACTTAACAAACAAAATAAATATAATTATTACAATATTTAGAAGAAAGTAAACATAACCGAATCCAAGATTTTACAGTTTAGGGTTTGGAACAGCCCAACACTACCATCTATTATAACTAATTTTAATATCGAGTCCTCACACAAAACTATCTCTTATTCTACCTGAGCTCGGACATACGCATCAGCGTCACATGACTTATGTGTTGTCTGCTTGAATCTAACCATAGATGCTAGCTGTAATATCAGGGTAAAGCAATGAGTGAGCCAAACGCTCAACAAGTGCTAAAAAATACGATACAAAACATAAATCGAGATATATACTAAAGAATGACAATGTGAAGATATAACTGATAATAATCAGAGATGAAATTTTTGGGTGATGGCATCATTTGCTTGTATCAAAACATTTTCAAAATCATATCTTAATCAAAATCATTTTATGACGCTACGGATTACAGCCGGTGATCAGCCGCGAAGTAATCCCGAACCTTGCTGGGTTCTATAACATTAATGGGATCCCTAGGCAACTTTTAAGCCTACAATATAAGTGTAGAAAGGACTCGCGTCTCAGTCCAGATCCACTATTCAAAGAAAACATGTATCCCCCTTTGGGACTGAAAATCCACATTTTAATCATTTCAAAAACTGATGCCGATTTATAACAAAATCTCTTAAGTAGTAAACATTTTTATCAAGGGATTATAGATCAACTTGAAACACTGGAAATATGTCACAAAATCTCAAGGCCATGATCCACTAGACTTTACTTTATTAGGGTAACTGAAAGGTTTCCATATACAAGAACTTGGACAAGGAAATTTAGCAAGGCTATTGGGTATTATGAAAGAGTAATGCCAAACTAGGCTTAAAACAATGGTTTTCGACAAGGTACAAGTGCTAGAACAATCAAGAAGATAAGCTTCATGAATATTAAGGGTGTTAAGGTATGAAGAAATGATCTTTAGCTCAAGGTATATCAGGATTGTCAAACTTTAGGGTAAGAAAGAGGGGTATCAATCAATTATGGACAACTTTGATGAATATCTGGCTTTTAGGTATCAAGGTAAAGTTTTTATAGGGGTTCAAGCATCAGGGTGAGATATCAATACTTTAGGAATCATTAGCATGTTAATCAAGAGGATCAATCAAGTATTATAACAACTCTTTATTTTATCATGGCATTCCAATTACTTTAATATACTAACGTGATAAGACCTCTGATCTACTTGTAATACGTAGTTGAGGGTTCATGGCATTTCTATATAATTCAAAGATAGACGTAAGAATCGCTTGTTTCAAGTATATCAAAATGACTCAGGATAATCGCATCAATATATATATGAACTAATTGTTACACATTTACAGTGAATACGAAGACAAGTTGAATCACTTGCCTTGAGAAAGGCTGGTCTGGTCTGGCTGGTAGGAGCAACTGGAAGCTTCACTCGACCTTTATGGCAAGTTTACCCTCGTCTCGAGATCCTACATAAATAATAATAATCCTCATTATAATATATTCTCACCAACTTAACCTATTTACAACACAAATGGCACTTAGGCTTATTGTAAGTCATATGTCATAGACCTATTTGTATATTCGAGGATTCAACTCAACTCAAATAAGAATGTAATAAGTAAATAGTGGATCGACCGTCAGAGAGATCTCGCAAAGTAATATCTGTCAAAGGATTCAGAGACAAGGTTCATCTACAGACTTGAGGAGGTAATTCACTGGAAGAAGTTCAAGAAGTTGATCATGCCTCAGTGATATAAATCAAGATCGTGGATTTAATCAAGTGACAGAGATCTCGTCAGGGTATCAATAAATTACAAGGATTTAATCTGAAGAAAATCAAAGTGTCAAAGTCAAGACATGAAGAAACGTCACGGAAGTTAGTCACTCATGAACCAGACAGTACATCGAGTGTCAACGTTGAAGTGATGGAATTGATTCATAATTTTCAGTGATTTTCAGAAGATTTGCAGAAGATTGGTTGCTGCTCAAGACTAGAATTAATTCTCTATTAATTAATTAAGTCATCTAATTTAATTAAGAAAATAAATTATATCTGCGAAGAATAATTTATTTATTAATTGAATTAATTGATTAATTAATTCTGAATTAATTCTAGGAATTTTAGGAATTTTCAAAAGCTTAATTGGATTAAATTCAAGCATTAAATCAGCAAGACAATTGAAAATGAACTAGCATGACAATCAGGATTGTCATACCGATTGTCATGCTAGGCCATTTTCCATTGTCATACCGAAAGTTACTCTAGGAGGATAATTGTCTTGCTAGTTCATTCTGATTGTCATGCTAGTTCATTCAGATTGTCTTGCTAGTTCATTCAATTGTCTCACCGAAAGTCTTGCCAGCTATAGGATTGTCATGCCAAGTCAATTCTATTGGTTTTGTTGATTTAAATAGAAGCAGAGAAGCAGCATATCTTTTTTAATCAAACACACAAGTCAAGAACAAAAGAGCAGCCGCCTTGAAATATAAAATCATCTTCTCTGCAGAAATTCAAGATCAATTTCTAGTTTGTTAATGTTAAATCCAAACCACTAGAATTATTTATCTTGTTCTTGTGTAACAATCTAGCGGATCAAAATCCCTAGAACTTAATCTCAAATCGCGTTTAGCATTTGATTCTAATTATTGCAAAAATAGAAAAAGTTCATGTCGAATTTATTCTAGATTTGTGATAATTGATTTGAGATTAATACCTTGTAATCGATACAGTTGTTGTAACACCTTTCAAGTTTAATAATATTTTTATTTAACTTGAATTTTGTTTCACATTTTTTATTCCGCATTTTATTCGATTATTTGGTAACGTTTGTATTCAACCCCCCTTCTACAAACACATTGGGACCTAACAATTGGTATCAGAGCCTTCTGATTAACGAACAAATCAAGATCCTAGACTTTTGTGATTTTTCAACTCCTTGAATTTTTATTTATTCAAAAATTCATAATGACTTCACATAAAGTTGGAACCGTTAAAATTCCACAATTTGATAAAGAGAATTATATCATGTGGAAGAAGAAGATGCTATTATTTTTACAAGTTGCAAATCCCAAATATTCAAACTTGTTAAAGAAGGGTATAAAAACTCCGATGGTTATTGAACCGGAGGTAATAATAGATGGTGTGGTGACTACTGAAGCTAGAACCTATCCAAAAGAGCCTGAAGATTTTACTCCTGCTGAGAAGGAAGAAGCCTCCTTGGATGCCAGCCTTCAATTAATATTAATTGATTCCCTTGATCCCTTGATGAACAGACATGTGATGAACTGTAAAAATTCCAAACACATGTGGGAAACTATTGAGGTGATTAATGAAGGCACAGAGGAAGTTAGGGAGAACAAGTTGGAAATCCTAACCTCTGAATATGAACATTTCAAATCAAATCCAGGAGAAGGAATTACTGAAGTGTTTGAGAGGTACAATGCGTTGATCAACAACCTGAACATCAATGGAAAGTACTATTCAATCAGGGAGGTCAACAAAAAGTTCCTTTTAACACTGCCAGCTCATCTTGAACATAGAATCACTGCCATTAGAGAAGCTAGAGATCTGAGTGAGATTTCTTTGGACAGGCTCTATGGAGTGTTAAAAACCTATGAGTTGGAGCAGATTCAACAGAAGGAAGTCTACGGGAAGGATAGAATGGTCAGCACATCTACTGCACTTGTAGCTGAAGGTCAACAACAACAACAATCTCAACAGTTAGAAAGAATGGTACAGTTTTCCAAGGGTGAGGAAAATGAGTTAGTAGCAGAATATGATCCTCCTACTACAAATCAATCAAGTGATGATTTTTATTCCTTGGAAGAGCTGGAGCAATTGGAAGACGAGTCAATGGCCCAAATTGTCAAGAGATTCTCCCATGTCAGATTCAAGAGGAATCCCAAGCTTAAGTACAAGTCCAACTACAACAAATTCCAGAAAGGTGGATCTTCATCCTCTAACACCAGCAGTGGTGGATACAAAACAGGGATGGTTGATCGGAGCACCATTAGATGCTATAACTGCAATGAGTTGGGACACTTTGCCACAGAATGTAGAAAGCCAAAGCAAGTAAGAAAGAACTCTGAAAGGGCTTATCTGGCAAAGGGAAGAAGCTGGGATGATACTGACAGTGAAGATGAAGATGAAGGAAATCTTGCTCTTATGGCTATTGATGGAAAAGCTTCATCGTCAAGAATAGAGGTAAAACTTTCTGATGCTGAAATGGTTTATCATCTAAGAGGTAACTTAGATTGTGCACGTCGTGATAATGAACTGTTAAGTTTACAGATCACAGACCTTGAGAAAGAGGTCAATGAATTAAGACTTGTGCACATTAATCAAGACAAATTAAAAGAACAGGTATCTTTTCTAGAGAATAGAGTTGACTGTTATAGAAAACTCGAAACTATTCTCAAAGACAAGATCACCGGTCTTGAGACTAAGGTTAGAGCCTACTTCAATTCTTGTTCGAAGGCTAAAGAGTTCTACAGTAAGCAAGCTGTTAATCAAACATCTGGAATAGGTTATGATTACAATGCTGCTATTGGAGAATTAGGCATAAACTCCCCTCCTCATGTATGTGCTAAAGGGAGGGAAGTACCACATGTGCTTAAGGGTGTTGATGAACCCCTCTATAAAGCATCAATTGCTGAACCATTTGATGCGACCTCTTCTGTTATTCAAGAAGAAATACGTGCTGAGGATCATGCTTATGAGAAGATTGTTTCCAAGTCAAGTGAGTCGAAAGTTCCAGTCAAAGTTGTGAAAGCAACTGAGACTAACTCAGACACACATGAGTTGGATAACAATAATGTCATGTCTACCATGCATAAATTTCCTGCTGTTAATCACTCTCATAAAGCATGTGGTGTTGCTAATTGTATGTCTTGTGCTTTTAATATGATGTATGCTTATTTTAATGGTAAGCATGTGTCTAATGATAAGACTACTCCTCGTCAGCATGTGAATAACAAGAAGCATGATAGGTCTAAGACTGCTAGTCCTTCTAAGGCTAGAAAGGAGACATTTGTGCCTAAGCTTAAACAGAAATTTGTTAAGGCTGTTTACAAGGTCAAATGTTCAGTCATTGAGAATGTTGAGATCGTTAAAATTAAAAATGTTGTTTTGTCTGACAAAGGACAGTTCTACAAGTATGCCGGGCCCAACCAAGTTTGGGTTCCGAAGAAGGTCTAATCCATTTGAAGTGCAGGGCAGTATACAGGTGTAACCGGTAGTGTGGATTCTTGACAAGTGGATCATCAAGACATATGACCGGAGATAGAGCCCTGCTATCAAATGTGGTTGAGAAAGCTGGCCCCCTGGTTACCTTTGGAGATAACAGCAAAGGTTTATCCGAGGGATATGGCTGTTTGCAAGCTGGGAATGTTATCATTATAATTTTGTATATTGTGCTAGGTTATTATCAGGAAGCATCATCTAACATATAGCACCAGTGACGAGACTTGAGAATATTACGACATATCAGACACCTGCTGCACATTACACTTGGAATTGTACTCTAGTAAGATGTGTACAAGTGTACTCCTGATTGGTAAGTCAAAAGAGGAAGTCAATGCACCACAGTTCATGGACTTTGCAGTTGCAGATCTATTGGACTATGCAATTTCTTCTTCACAATCTCACTTCAGGTTGGTATGAACTAGTATACTGCTCAAGCAATCGTCAAGGACATGGTATGGCACTCTAACAGAAGTTATAGTTTTATATGAATAAGTAGAGTCGTCATATTAATAACTATCTTATCACTAAGCACAATCATATTGTTTTATATGTGCAGTGGTATATTGATTATGCAACATAACAATTAGTATCTAAAGTACTTGACAAGTATCGGTCAATGATATCTTGTTAACATTATGTTGCAGATATTTGTAAGCTTTTGATATGAATGAGAATTACTTAGACTTTACCCTAAGTGATCAATGTTTTATCAAAAACTCATTCATATTGAAAAACAAAATCAAACTTCTTTCTACATTAGTGATTTCTTATTTCATGTAAAATCTTTTAAAATCACTATTGTAAATCATTTTCTCTCTATTACCATATGTTCTATGATACAGGTTCAGTCTCCAATGACTTTCTTTCATTGACAGTCATGAGGTTGAAAACCCACAACGTCTATCCCAGACTGTAAAGACAAACACAAAAACAGAACCAACCAACACTCTTTTACCACTAAAAGTAGTATGAATGAGCGTGAGGGAGATAGTGCCTTAGTGCACCACATAAGGAAGGTTCTGTAGTCAACCCAGTAGCTCTGTCTCCTACATAGATGAGTAGTATTTAAACCGAGACAACTGCTAGCCCCCATACATCTTCTCAAAAAGATGTAATGGCTGAAAAGGCACAAAAACAGTTACTAGATTCATTCTCTCAACAGGGTGAGTCTATTGAATTTTGCCTGTCGGCCAAGGTATCCGATGTAGTGTCACCACTTCAAAAATAAACAATTCTTAATGCACAAGGAGAGGTTACACACACAAAGGATGAGTTGACGGAAACAAGAGTTTCGACCATTTTAAGGTCAGATTCGATTGTTCAAGGTTCGTTAGTGGACCAATTGCCTTTACAGGTGTTAGGAGAGGATACTGATCCAAAAGCCATATGTCAGTGGTCAGTGTCTACCTCCCCAGGCTTAAATCCCCTGGATGCATCTGCGGATAGTGGATCTGACATAGGTGCAGATCGGCAACTTGTTGACAATGATTCAGATATTACCTGATAAGTCACAAGGAAATGTCTTCACAGACATTAGAAGGGAACCTTGATCTTTATGCTAAATTCTTTGGATCATTGTTTACCTTCCCAGAATTCAAATCTGGAACCCTGAAAGGGAAACTAGCAACTTGTAGATTATGACTCAGATTTATCTGACGAGTTTAACAAGGATGGGGATTTGTGAACTCCCATTGCACCACCTGTGACCTCCTTAAGGATGGCTAAGGTGATTTTCCTTGCAGGTACAGCTGGATTATGGAGCTATGAGAGAAGAGTGATACACTTGTGAGAATGAGTGTAAACACGAGTGGAGAGAAGAGTGAAACACATGTGAGGTACACTAAACAGAATCACACACTCACAGTGAGGTAGAAAGAGAAACTACTTGTTATTTCTTTTCCAACCAAGTGAAATATGAGAACTCCTTCAGACGACGGCATACATTCCTTCTTTAAGGGGGAGATAAAAGCTTAAGAAATAGTTTGGAGGATTCCTCAACTAAGGGGGAGAAATAGCAAGGAGGAAGAAAAAGATCCTAAAAATGTACACTACACCACACCATTGTTGTTTCTAACTACGGATCCTATTGTACGGGAGAGGTGGTAAATACAAGGTGATTTCCTAGTAAGGGAAGAAGCAGTTAGGGGAGTACCATTGGTTTTTATCTGCGGATCCTATTGTACGGGAGAGGTGGTAAAACGAAGGTGATCTTCTTTAATCAGTTGATTCTCATAGGGGGAGAAGCAAGAGATATGGGCTTCTCAACAGGAAATGTGGTTGTATAAATGAAGATGGAACTACTTGAAAATATGTTCAGTCTAGAGGAACATCTACTTGGAATCTGGAAAATGTTAAATCTCATCCAGAACTTTTCTACTATTTACTTTGCATGTATGTTTATATCTTTTTCTTATTTGTTAGTTGAGTTATCCTCTAGGTATTTGTGTGTTATTGTCTAACAAACAAATAGGGGGAGATTGTAAGTCATATGTCATAGACCTATTTGTATATTCGAGGATTCAACTCAACTCAAATAAGAATGTAATAAGTAAATAGTGGATCGACCGTCAGAGAGATCTCGCAAAGTAATATCTGTCAAAGGATTCAGAGACAAGGTTCATCTACAGACTTGAGGAGGTAATTCACTGGAAGAAGTTCAAGAAGTTGATCATGCCTCAGTGATATAAATCAAGATCGTGGATTTAATCAAGTGACAGAGATCTCGTCAGGGTATCAATAAATTACAAGGATTTAATCTGAAGAAAATCAAAGTGTCAAAGTCAAGACATGAAGAAACGTCACGGAAGTTAGTCACTCATGAACCAGACAGTACATCGAGTGTCAACGTTGAAGTGATGGAATTGATTCATAATTTTCAGTGATTTTCAGAAGATTTGCAGAAGATTGGTTGCTGCTCAAGACTAGAATTAATTCTCTATTAATTAATTAAGTCATCTAATTTAATTAAGAAAATAAATTATATCTGCGAAGAATAATTTATTTATTAATTGAATTAATTGATTAATTAATTCTGAATTAATTCTAGGAATTTTAGGAATTTTCAAAAGCTTAATTGGATTAAATTCAAGCATTAAATCAGCAAGACAATTGAAAATGAACTAGCATGACAATCAGGATTGTCATACCGATTGTCATGCTAGGCCATTTTCCATTGTCATACCGAAAGTTACTCTAGGAGGATAATTGTCTTGCTAGTTCATTCTGATTGTCATGCTAGTTCATTCAGATTGTCTTGCTAGTTCATTCAATTGTCTCACCGAAAGTCTTGCCAGCTATAGGATTGTCATGCCAAGTCAATTCTATTGGTTTTGTTGATTTAAATAGAAGCAGAGAAGCAGCATATCTTTTTTAATCAAACACACAAGTCAAGAACAAAAGAGCAGCCGCCTTGAAATATAAAATCATCTTCTCTGCAGAAATTCAAGATCAATTTCTAGTTTGTTAATGTTAAATCCAAACCACTAGAATTATTTATCTTGTTCTTGTGTAACAATCTAGCGGATCAAAATCCCTAGAACTTAATCTCAAATCGCGTTTAGCATTTGATTCTAATTATTGCAAAAATAGAAAAAGTTCATGTCGAATTTATTCTAGATTTGTGATAATTGATTTGAGATTAATACCTTGTAATCGATACAGTTGTTGTAACACCTTTCAAGTTTAATAATATTTTTATTTAACTTGAATTTTGTTTCACATTTTTTATTCCGCATTTTATTCGATTATTTGGTAACGTTTGTATTCAACCCCCCTTCTACAAACACATTGGGACCTAACACTTATATGCACGCAATTTACATTCACCTTATAAATATAATTGTACACATAGCCACATATACTCACATATCATATTTTAATACCAAATAATATCACACACACCAAAATGCAACACTAGGCTTGGATGATCTCGATCCCCAACTTAAGTCACTTGGTCGCTAAACTAGACAAAGTTCCCAAATTTTGGCTTCCTTACTCAATGTGCCTTTACTTAACTATCCAAAACCTATTGACCCTCACTTTGGCCTTTTACTCTACTGGCTTTATGCTATCTTGCAACCCTAGTGGTCAACCTAGATCTCACTCCTAAGTGTTCTAAAACTATGTGATAAGTGAAAGTGCTCACTAAGGAAAATTTTAGAATGACATCTATGGATTCTTGAGTGCATTAGACACTCTTAAACTACAAGTTTACCTCCAAAACTTTTACACTAGACTCTTCTGACCATAAGGCATCTCCCAAACTTGATGTGGCTCAAGGGCCTAGCTTGGGCCTCCTTGGGCCTAAGCTTAAAGTCCATGGTTCCCCTATTATTCTGGGCAGAAAACGCCCTGACTTGAACTAACTTGTGATAGATGGTTCTAACTCAAATACTATGAACTATGGCTGGAAAAACTCCTCTGACACTCCCTCTAACTAAGGCCCAACAGGGCCTAATGAGGTCCTACCCATGACATGGTCAAAACTTCCTATTTCTGAGTTGCACCTAACCAAACGACTTATAAACCTCCAATAAACACCTAAAACCTTTTATATACTCCTATTGCTAGCTTCTGGTGGTTTGGGCCTCAAAGTGCACAACAAATGCTCATTCAAAACTTCCTCATAAACTAGTGCATCAAATCTGAAAAAATACAAACACTAACTAATCC
Organism: Apium graveolens; assembly: GCF_009905375.1. Classification (NCBI taxonomy): domain Eukaryota; kingdom Viridiplantae; phylum Streptophyta; class Magnoliopsida; order Apiales; family Apiaceae; genus Apium; species Apium graveolens. The sequence goes on from NC_133653.1 coordinate 192,365,152, forward strand.
CTTTCCACCTTAACTCCCACTTAATAACCAAGCATCCAACTCTTTCCAAAGCAAACCTAGTTTCTTAATGTCCTAAAATAGTGCCTCAACAGAAGGGGATATCATCCATGTCCAAGAATTAACAACATGCAACTAAAAAGTATAACATGCAACTCATGGAAAACACATAACAAGATTTCGGCTAGGCATAAAATTTAAATGCTTACAAATTCGGCTTGTACCTATTACTCATCCTTAATAATCATGAAATATAACTTCTTTTAACTATTAATAAGAAATTTATCATGGAAACAATCTATTTTAAGCACACATATTTCAAATTTATAGATTTTTAGACATAACAACATGATTTCAAAAAGAGTAGCATGTAAAACATGGTTGATTATCATTTTAATGTCTTAAAACTAGCATGCATGGCTAAACATAAATATATAATGAAATTTCAGTAGCATGCAAAGGATTTTAAAGCATGATATCTCCATAAAACACTTAGTTAGCACATATATATAATATATCTCATAGTGAGCTCTTGAATTCACAAGAATCAAGAGTTTCTCTTTGGAGATCACATAAGAACTACACATGCATCCATGGAACTTCAACTTCCAAGTCACAAAACTCTTGGAAAGTATATAAGATGAATGTAGGTAGAAGATATACACTTGGGAAGATGAAGAATGAAGTGAAAAATGGAGGGGGTGGGGAATTGATGCTTCGGCCGAGAGCAATGCTGGGAGGGGGATGAGAGAAAAATTATGGTGTGTTGGAGTGTGGAATGAGTGGAATGACTTCTCCCACTTTGATTTTTGTTTTATGCTTTTTGGTTGACAAAATAATGAGTGGAAGTGAGAACTTACAAAAATGTCCTTTAGCTAAAGTTAGGCCATTTTGCATGCAAAGCTAATGTGGTAATTTGGTAATCAACAAATGAGTTAGTGGGGTTGGAAAGGTCTTATTTGCCCTTTGAGAGAATAGAAGGGTGATTTGCATGCAAGGTCTTCTATGTAATTTGCTAATTATAACAAATAAAATTTGTAAAGATTTATTTTTATAAAATAAAATACAAGTTCAAAAATTATAAAATTTATACCATAAATTAACTTGGATTTTTAGAAATTTTATAAAATCACTTTTGAAATTTGTGAACAAAATAACTTTTAAAAGAAAATTTCTCCAAGGGTTAGACTATTCCTTATAAATCAAGAATAAGGGAAATAAATAAACTCTTGCTTTGAAAAATCATATACTACATAAAGCAAATTTAAAATGCAGAAATTTTTCATTCACACAAGGTAGAACCATTAAGTATATTTACTTTCGGCTTTAATATCACACAAAATCCACAGATAATATTACATAAAATGCCGGTCGTAACATATAGGCTACAGTAGGGATCATGGACAATTAGGTCGGGCCTCCCAATGACATTCTGGGCCATGCCCAATGTCATTAAATATTAATTCAATCCACTAAATAATAAATATTTGCACTACCTTTCCTAATTCCATAAATTAATTATTTAATCTGGCTCCCATATTATTTGCTTATTAAATTCCCCATGTTTAAGATATCGCATGTCCAATAATTAAATTAATTTTTGACAATTAATTTAATCAATATATTTTATCCTTGATCATCCACTTAACCTTATAATTGTGCAAGAACAAATCTGCCTGCAGGACGAAAGCACAATAATCTTTACGAGCTTTCAAGAGGACATCATCACCCAAATATATTTTTCGGACACAGTTTCCTTTTATAGTCAATATCCCACTCTGTATATAATGTCATTTCCCAATACATAAATTTGTAATTTAAAATAAATTACTTAATGTATGAATCAAGGCATGTGCATTATATACAAGTGTCAATCACTATATCTGGATTAAGAACCTAAGCTATAATAATATTATAGAATCTTAGTTCTTCTTTATTGTCAGAATAAAAGAAAGAAATATTCTACTATTTTGATCCCATTCAATATACACAAAGTATACAAGCATTATTCAATATTAAAGATATACTATTTCTAAATAATACTTCATCCCTTCCAGTGGTTTGTCTAACACCACTTAGACTGTGAACCTTTATTATATTATATAAGAATCTTGACAATATAATCTTCTGCTATCCCATTTGATACTAGATTGTCTACAATATATAATATACAGACAATGTGAAAACATGCATTCAAGATTCTCAAATTATTATTATAATTGTATATACTTCAAACGAATAGTTCAGTATAAACCCTAACAATCTCCCACTAATACTCAAGCTATTCTTTGAGTATATCAGTGTTTATTACAATCAATCCACTACCAACTATATAACTATATGACCAAGTGTCTGAGTGCTATCACTTCCACGTGCTCCTGAAAAGTCTTAGCTGGTAAGCTCTTCTTGAAAGGATCTGTACGGTTATCCTTTGACGTTATATCAGCCACAATAATATCTCTTCATTTAACGAACTATCGTATGAGGTGATACTTACGCTCTATGTGTTTCGCTACCTTATGGGCCCGTGGCTCCTTGGTATTCGCCACAACACCAGTATTATCATAATAAATCGTGATTTTTCATGGAAAATTAGGAACTACATCCAAATCCAGCAGGAAGTTTTGGAACCATATAGCCTCTTTGGCTGCCTCAGAGGCCGCCACATACCCGACTTTCGTGGTTGAGTCTACAATGCATTTCTGCTTCACAATCCTCCATATAACGACTCCACCTCCCAAAGTAAAAACACATCCCGAAATGGACTTTCTTTTATCCTTATCTGTCTCGGATTCTGAATCGGTATATCTGTTAGGGCGAAAACACGCGCTAATAATACACGCAAGTATACGCGTTCGCAAGTAATATAGAATACTTTCTAGTTCGTTCCCACAGAGACTCAGACTAATTATTGTTCAATTAAACTCACTCACCAATGTATGATTACTTCTCAATGTTAAGACACTAACACTTAGAATTGTTGAGTAAATATTAACTACAATTAACTATGTAATTAACCACAGTTAACTATATAATTAACCACTTAATTAACACTTCAAATTAACAATATTAAAACACTCATGAGATCACAACTTCATTACTACTTCCTTCAATAGTCATTGTTATTACCCTTAGCCTGCAACAGTGATGATATTAATCGAATAACACGAAACTGATAAAAGCCAACTTTCATTGTACTAATACCATTCTACCAAACATCCACAATTAAGATAGAAGTTGAATAGGCATCAATTATGTTGAGTCCCTATACGTCTACAGAAATTGACAACATAATGATTTAAGCACAAGTTATTCCTTTTGATTACACAGGGCGAATAAAATGGTTAGAGTTACCCACTAATCATGCAACATCATACATGAACCTATGCTAGCATAGCAAGTTCTAAATATCGAGATCCACCGTCGCTTCACAGGAGATTAACACCCTATCTTATATGTTCGTGACACACATAAGACGAATACGCACAACCAATACTAGATATCATACAATCATCACACACTAAGGTATTAAACAACTAACTAAAGAATTCCATAGTAAATCCGTTACGACCCTATGATCACGATTAGCCCATGATAACACTTATCGTCATCATGGGTTCATAGGAAAACATGATAAACAAACACAAGAGAATAATAACTAAACTAATTATATTAAACCAGAGTACGTCACAAGAGAAAATAGGTTCAAAGCAAAGAAACTAGCATCCAACGTTACAACGAAATAAAGAATCACAAGAAAATATGCTTCCTCTTCGTTGCAGTGTGCTAAAACGGTCTTCTTCCTTATCTCCTCCGCTCCTTGCTTAATACAACGATCCAACTTTGTGAAAACGTCTCTAAATCTACTTATATAATAGTCCCATAAAATTCAGATTACATAGAAGTTGGAAGCCAAACAGAAGTAGAAGTCTAAAACAAATTATCTTTTTTCCCGATCCTGCACGGCCGCTCAGCATAGCTGAGCGGGCGCTCAGCTTTCTGCGCGGCCGCTCAGCATAGCTGAGCGGGCGCTCAGGACCCTACTGGAAAATTCCCGAGTTTGCTCCATTTCTTCGCTATAATCTGCCCCTTTCTTTCCTCTCGCAATCCTGAACACATGCCAAGGCTTATTCTTGATGATTACTCCCCCGAAATGCAACTAATACCCTGAAATGCACAAACACTAGAAAAGCGCATCAAATACACAAAATACTTGATTTCAAGACACCAATTTAAGCTATTTTAAGACATTCTAAGTGGTATAAAATGCCACTTATCACACCCCCAAACTTAAATCGATATTTGTCCTCAAGCGTCACAGACTCAAAAACAAATAAAACATGCATGAATGCAATCTATATGAAATGCAGCGATCCCCCTTACTACGAACAAACCAACCAACTTACAACATCTCAATAAATGCAATTAGGCGACTAAAGATCAATCAAATCATGCCAACTAACATACAACTAGAAACGTGGTGTGTGCAGATGCTTAACAAATATGCCTCAGAACTAAACCAATTATTATGACTCAACTATCATCAAGGAAATCACATGATTATACAAAGAATAAAAAATTCTAGGCACAAAGTGACTTATAACACTACAAGAATTCTGGAGCTTATTACGGAATCATGCTTTTATTCATAACAACAATGCTTATTTGACCGTGCAATGAGTGAGGTCCACAAAAGACTTATTCAATGGCATCCATGTAGCAAGCGTTAGGTTAGCGGATCCCAGACTCTAAAAGCCTTAGGTCACTAGGCACAAAGTCCCCTAAGAACTTAATAACTCGAATACCAAAGAGCCCACTCGTGATCAATTATGCATAAACACATACTCTTGTTTTTTCTTTTTTTCTATTTTTTTCTTTTTCTTTTTTTTTCAAAATTTCTGAGCAAGTGCGTTTCGCTCCATCTTGCTCAACCCTAGACTACTCGCATAACATGCGAGCCGGCTACTAGCCATTTGACGCCTAGCCACAATTAGCAACAAATTCCATTTTTTACTCCATTTTTTCTTTTTTATGCCTTTATCACTAAGAACCTATTATCAAATTCTAAGCATAATAATTAGATTAACCTCGAAAATAATCAGATCATAACAATAATCTATTCCTTAAGCATTCTCTAAGACTTAGTGAAAATACAAGTGTTTCTAGCATGCATATCAACCTACATGACTCAACATTACTTTAACGCCATCACTACACTCGCATCAATATCACAAATCAGTCGATAAATCATCGCAAAAGGGATCATGGCATATGCATGAGCTATATGATATGATAAACAAAATAAAGCTATAAAAAAACTATATGGCAAAAATTATGCAACTATATGAACTAAACTATCATGAATATGCAGCTATATGAGACACACATAAAATATTCCTTAACTACCACCCCCAAAATTAAAATCTTCACTGTCCCCAGTGAAGGTAGTAGAAAGGAACACAGGGTATACCTACTCGGAGTCATCATCATCATCACCCTCAGTGGGTGGAGTATCAGGCGGCGGGTATGCAGAGTCCTCACCAAAAACTGGCCACTGGATGTCAGCTCCAAGGCCTCAAAAAGCAGTCCCTAACGCAAGGGTGAGCTCCTGAGCAAACCTCCTCTGCGTCTCGTACATGGCATCCATCCGCCGTGACAGCCTCCTATACTGGGTATCTGCCATCCCAGTACCTTCCTGAGCTCTCGAAGAACCAGCCTCATCACGCCTAGGCCTAGCCATAGTAGCACCTCGTACTGGACGCCCTCCTGGAAGACGATAACCCAGCCCATGCTCCTCGGGCTCACCACCGGTCCACTCCTGCATCCCATTCAGAGTCCCAGAATCAATCGGAGCGGCCGACAACTGCAACTGCTAATGAGACGGCCAGTTCACTCCCACTGCTCGGCAAAGCTTCGTGACTGTGGATGCATAAGGGATGTTCATGTGCTTTGCTCCCCTCAAAAACTTCAGAATTCCTTGGTAGATAAACTCACCAAGGTCCACATAGTACTCCTCATTCAAAATTCCCCACAATAACTGTGCTCTCTCAACTGTGACCTCATGTGCATGCGAAGAAGGCAGAATATTAGCACAAATAAACGCATTCCATGCACGGGCATACCTGTTCATAGCGATCGCCGGAAAGTGACGATACTCATTAGTTCCTGTCTTGAAGGTCCAAACTGTGCCCGGCCTACAGAGAGTAGCACAAATCAAATCCAAGTCAAAATCCTCAGCAGTCTTCTCATTCCAGTTCTCCTCCTCGGGCTTCCTCTCTCACTGCCCAATTACACGGTGAATCACCGCCGGGTGATAATCAACCGTCAGCCCTCGGACCACAGAAAACTCATTCTTCTCGGCCTTCGCGTTCGCATAGAACTCGCGAACCACGCTCATCGGCACTGCTTCAGGCGACTCACAGAAAGCTATCCACCCCTTCTCAGCAATCATCGGTAGCAACTCACCATCCCTCCCCGATGGTAAAAACCCCCTCTCCTTCAGAATCGGCTTCCTCAAAAGCCTAGTGTACTCCTCCTCCGCAGCTCTGTCATTCAACCGAGGCCTCGCAGCAGTACCTCTCGATGAATCAGCAGTAGGGACTGTGCTGCTGCTATCAATAGTCCTTGCTCTCTTGGGTGCATTGAATCTGAATAAAAGTGCTTGAGAATAGTGTTTTTGTGTTTGGGAGAGAGTTTAAGTGTAGAAAGTGTGTGGGAGATGTATGGGATAGATGTATGTATATATAGGGTATGGATTAGGTTAAAATTAGATTATGAGTGGGTTTGAGGGATAAAATCATGGGGTAATGGGAAAAGAAATCGTGGGTAATGGGGCTGTAATTTATTTTTTTGATTTTCTGATTTTTTTATTTTTTATTTTTTTTTTCGATTTTTTTATAAACTTAAAAAAAAATTCTCACAGTCGAGCCCTGAGCGATCGCTCAGCAAAGCTGAGCGGGCGCTCAGCTTGCTGAGCGGTCGCTCAGCAGAGCTGAGCGGGCGCTCAGGGGGTCTCTGGAAATTTTTTTTTCAAGCCCGGTTTTTCTGATTTTTTTGTGGTTTTGGATAGGTTATTAACTTCTAAGGGTTCCTGTAACAACAAATCATGGGTTGCCTCCCACGCAGCGCTTCTTTTTTGTCATTAGCTTGACTTTGCGTACCTTCCTCAAATTGATAATAAAACGGCACTAACCACTTCTCGGTTTGCCATGTCCCCATAACAGTGCTTCAAACACTGTCCATTAACCTTGAATGCTTGGTCCGGATCATTCTCAAAAATCTCCACCGCTCCATGTGGAAATACAGTTTTGACAATAAAAGGCCCAGACCACCTTGATTTCAACTTTCCAGGAAAAAGTCGAAGACGAGAGTTGAATAATAGAACTTGTTGCCCCAGAACGAATAACTTAGGATGTAGCTTCCTATCGTGCCACCGCTTCACCTTTTCCTTGTACATTTTGTTATTCTCGTACGTTTGGAGTCGAAATTCATCAAGTTCATTAAGCTGAAGCATTCTCTTCTTACCAGCTGCATCTAAATCCAGGTTCAACTTTTTCAACGCCCAATAGGCCTTATGCTCAAGCTCCGCAGGTAAATGACATCCCTTACCATACACCAGTTGAAATGAGGACATACCAAGTGGAGTTTTGTATGCTGTTCTGTAAGCCCAAATAGCTTCATCAAGCTTTAAAGACCAATCCTTCCTTGACGGACACACAACCTTCTCTAGAATGCGCTTGATCTCTCTGTTAGACACTTCCGCTTGACCATTTGTTTGCGGATGATAGGCAGTAGTGACTCGATGATTCACATTATAATGCTGCATCATAGAAGTGAACTTACGGTTGCAGAAATGCGACCCTTCATCACTTATGATTACCCAAGGCGTTCCAAACCTTGTAAAAATCTGCTTATGAAGAAAATTCAACACTGCCTTTGCATCATTTGTTGGTAGAGCTTTGACTTCTACCCATTTTGAGACAGAATCGATTTCCAGCAAGATGTACTAATTATTGCAGGACGAGACAAAAGGCCCCATGAAATTGATTCCCCAAACATCAAAGACCTCGACTTCAAGCATCACATTTAACGACATCTCATCCTTTCTCGTCAAATTTCCCACTCTTTGGCAACGATCACACCTTAAAACAAACTGATGAGCATCCTTAAACAAAGTAGGCCAGAAAAAACCTGCTTGCAGAATACGAGCTGCCGTCTTCTCACCACCATAGTGTCCACCATAAACTGTGGAGTGGTAGTCTCGTCATATCCCCTCCGTCTCACAGAACAAGATACATCTCCTGATGATCTGGTCAGCTCCCTGTCTAAACAAATATGGTTCATCCCACATATACCACTTCACCTCATGCAGAAACTTCTTCTTTTGAGATGAGGTCAAATTAAGAGGCATTATATTGCTGACAAGATAGTTTACAATATCTGCAAACCATGGCTCTTCCTCCTGAACTGCGAACAACTGCTCATCCGGAAAAGACTCGTTGATCAATGTCTTATCCTGTGAAGTAGATTCGGGATTCTCCAATCTAGAGAGATGGTCAGCTACTTGATTCTCAGTACCTTTCCGATCCTTGATCTCTAACTCAAATTCCTGAAGTAAGAGCACCCAACGAATGAGTCTCGGCTTCGAATCCTTTTTGGAAACCAAATAGCGAATGGCCTCATGATCAGTGAATACTGTCACTTTTGTCCCAAGCAGATAGGATCGAAATTTCTCAAAACCAAAGACTATAGCCAAGAGCTCCTTCTCAGTAGTGGTGTAGTTCATTTGGGCCCCATTTAAGGTCTTGCTAGCATAGTAGACCACATGAAAGAGATTATTCTTGCACTGCCAAAGAACTGCACCTACCGCATAATCACTCGCATCACACATCATCTCAGATGGCTCTGTCCAATCCGGTGCTGTAATAACTGGTGCAGTGATTAAACTCTTCTTGAGAGTCTCGAATGCCGTCAAACATTCATCATCAAATTTGAAAGGAACATCTTTCTCAAGCAAGTTGCACAACGGCTTGGATATCTTTGAAAAGTCCTTGATGAACCGCCGATAAAAACCCGCATGACCAAGAAAACTACGGATTCCTTTCACAGAAATAGGTGGTGGAAGATTTTCAATGACTTCCACCTTGGCTTTATCCACCTCCAGACCCTTGCTAGAGACCTTATGCCCAAGAATATTGCCTTCACGCACCATAAAATGACATTTCTCCCAATTGAGCACCAAATTAGTTTCCACACACCTTTTGAGCACGGCACGAAGATTATTCAAACATTCATCATACGAATGTCCAAAGATGAAGAAGTCGTCCATGAACACCTCAATATTATTTCCGATCATGTCAGAGAATATAGCCATCATACATCTCTGAAAAGTGGCCGGTGCGCCACATAACCCAAACGAAACTCTGCGAAAAGCAAATGTGCCAAATGGACAAGTGAAGGTAGTCTTTTCTTGATCCTCCGGTGCAATACAGATCTGATTATACCCTGAATAACCATCCAGAAGACAATAATACTCATGACCAGCCAACCTGTCAAGCATTTGATCAATAAATGGAAGGGGGAAGTGATCCTTCCTCGTGGCCTTGTTCAACTTTCGGTAATCCATGCATACTCTCCATCATGTAACTGTTCGAGTGGGGATGAGCTCATTCTTCTCATTTGCTACCACAGTGATACCTCCTTTCTTAGGCACACATTGTATGGGGCTCACCCAAGAACTGTCAGAAATAGGATAAATGATGCCTGCATCCAGCCATTTCAGAATTTCTTTCTTCACCACCTCCTTCATGATAGGATTAAGTCTGCGCTACTGCTCAACAGTTGGCTTACTACCCTCCTCTAGCAGAATCTTATGCATATAATATGAAGGGCTGATCCCTTTGATGTTTGCTATGCTCCATCCAATAGCTGATTTGAATTCTCTCAAAATCCTTAAGAGCTTGTCTTCCTCACTACCTGAAAGGTTAGATGCAATAATAACAGGTAAAGTAGATGCATCACCTAAAAAAGCATACCTCAAGTGTTCAGGTAATGGCTTGAGCTCCAAGGTAGGTGCTTTCTCAATTGATGGTTTGAACTTTCCATCAGCATTCTTGAGGTCATAAGTACCAAGAGATTCAAACGGCATGTACAGCTTTCGCCTCCAGGGAGAAGCATTCAGATATTGTAATTGCTCGTTTCCATCTTCATCATCACTGTCAAAATCCCCCACTAAGGCCTTTTCTAATGCATCAGACATTAGCATATGATCGAGTTCTGAAGTAACCGCAGAATCAATCACATCCACTTTTAAGCACTCCTCATCTTCTGTAGGGAATTTCATTGCTTTGAATACATTGAAGGTCACATCTTGATCCTGCACCCGCATAGTAAGTTCACCTTTCTGCACATCTATCAAGGTACGACCAGTAGCCAAGAAAGGTCTTCCCAAGATTATGGGAATCTTCTTATCTTCCTCGAAATCCAGAATGACAGAGTCTGCAGGAAAGAAGAGCTTATCCACCTTGACTAGCACATCCTCCACTATGCCCCTTGGGTAAGTAATAGAACGATCAGCCAATTGTAGAGACATGTAGGTGGGTTTTGGATCAGGAAAATCTAACTTTTTAAAGATCGACAACGGCATCAGATTGATGTTTGCTCCCAAATCATAAAGGCACTTGTCAAATGACAATTTGCCAATGATGCAAGGAATGGTGAAGCAACCCGGATCTTTAAGCTTTGGAGGTAACTTTTGCTACAGCACAGTGTTGCATTCTTCCGTTAGAGCAACGGTCTCAAGGTCATCCAGTTTCACCTTCCTTGAAAGAATACTCTTCATAAACTTCGCATAACTAGGCATTTGCTCCAGAGCCTCAGCGAAAGGTATATTGATGTGAAGTTTCTTGAACACCTCCAGAAACTTACCGAACTGCTTATCCAGCTTTTGTTGTTGCAATCTCTTAGGGAAAGGTGGTGTAACACCCCCAGATCCGGGGTCGGGGATCCGGGTCATCACGAGTTCCATTTCCCTTAATAACACCCAATCTTAATAATTACTCAACTACTCTGTACTGTGACCCCACAATAAACACACACACCACACGTTATAGTCTCAGAGATGAACATCCAAAAATAACCAAAAGTCATTTTATTCCACAATTATCTGCCAATACACCTTAAAAGGTTTTCTGAATAAATTTACATTTCTTTGCCATTATTACAATTCATAAATATAAATAAATCTGGTACATCAAAAGTTGAAAGCCTAGCCTATTGGTAGTTCCTACCTCAGCTACGGCGGCATCAATGCTTCTAGAAAACTGCGGAACGTCTCCTAATCGTTTGCGAATCGGGAGCTTGGTTCTGTTCATCTTTTCTATCTGTTGTTCTGTGATGAAAGAAGAAAGCAAGGGTGAGCCGCAATCCCACCAAAATAATATGTATAATGATTAATAGTATATGAGCCTTCTCATAGTACTCATGAAAGTCTTGGTCAAAAGAAATGAACCAAGTTTGATATCTTAATGCGATGAAGTCGCAAAATATTCAGTATATATACATATATACTTTTCAAAATATTGGAAGTCCTCTTCCATGCATAATACACACAGAGTTCCAGTGTATAACTGTATAAAAATACCGTTGTAAGGTGATCTCATATATCTAACCTTGTCTCAACATTTTTCTGAAAATCTTTGTCATGCATAAGATAATCATTTACTAGATATAAGTTTAAAAAAAATGAAGTTACAAGATACTCCAATATACTTTATATCCACATACTACTTGAACTACCACCGTTCAAGTTATAATCAGTTTCAAAGTTCATCACCCAGATGAGACTACAAGATAAGACTTGAATAGATTCAATCTTTGAAATATCATTATAAATAATGAAGTTACGAGATACTTCATTAAGTCCTGATATATATATCCATATATATATATATCTCATACATTTCCTGAAAATCTCTGTCATGTAAAGTATGAACAGAGTTATAATATCCAATGAATTTTGGAAAGGAAAAGAATTTTGGCATAAACCAGATATCTTGATGATCAGGCAAAGATACCAATAAGTAACCTTTTCTACTGTAGATGGATGAATTCCTCACCGGTCATCACCCTGACCGCATTAGGACCTCGTGCTAGACCGTTACCCGGCCACTCACGCGTTGATGGACTGCCACCCAGCCACTTACACTTTGATAGACCGTACCCCGGCCTGTCGCTTATGCCGACTCAATTAGATGGGCTTACTTCCCGAACATTGGGAAAGTAATCAATTCATTTATCAAAACAGCAACCTTGTTGTGAATATAAAATACACCATAGAGCCGGATCCCTCAGGTTTTGAACGAGTATTTAAATCCCCTTTAAAAGGAAGATCTTAAATATAAAAATGAGTTTTGGGATCCGCTCTAACTTTTAAAAATATTTTGAAGACTCGAAAACACTTTAAAGAGTGTTTGGAGTAATGCTGATTTAATGAAGTAAATCAGTCCCAATATATTTAGAAAATGTCTGAATATTATTATTTAAATAATATTACCATAAAGAATAATCTTTATACAAATAATTGAAGTAGAAGTTGTAAGACTTATACTTGAAATGAGTATTAAATAAACAAAGATATACTTATATGAAAGTACTATCTTTATTTGAATAATCGAAAATAAGTTTGATTATCGAAACATTATTCTTTAATAAAATACAGAATATATCTCAGCAAATAATCGGAGTCATAGATCATCAAATGAATATTCAAATAATATTCATTAAATAATATAAACTGAGTCATAAGTCCTCGAATGAATATTCAAATAATATTCAATAAATAATATAAAAGAGTCATAAGCCCTCGAATGAATATTCAAATAATATTCAAATAATAAAATAAAAGGAGTCATAAGTCCTCGAATGAATATTCGTAATAATATTCATTAAATAAAATAAAGTTATCGAATAAACCTTATTCGATTAATAGTTTTTAAAAACTATATCAATATATATATATAAATATATATTATACTCGGGAGCCTCGCCTCCCGGTCTAGAAATATGTTCACCTTTTATCCCCTATACTAAGGGTAAACTCAAATACCGCTTATCTCTAACATAGGTATTATGCAACTATAAGCATTTGAACCAATAGATATATAAATCAAGAATATGAAACAGGCATGCATATATACCATATCACATGCTACAATATATCGCAAGAATTTGCTAATAACCAATATGCATTTATCGCAAGATCATGCATATACACATATACATCACAACAACAGTTATACGGGTAGAAAACTTGCCTGAGCGACTGGGGGTTACGAATGGCTCGGGACGAGTCTGGTAACCTATAAACAACAAGTAAGTTGGAATTAAACCAAAGTCACTTGTAAATCTATACTTTAACTAACTTAGACTCTAACGCTTGTTTTGCGCTTACTGATTCTCTTAAGTCACTCGAGTACCCTCGGCTCCACCATTTTTAATAATTTAACCTTTACGAGTTTTAAGGCGATTCCTTCGCGAGTGTCTTACCAACTGCCTAACACACTTACCATAAATGTTTCATACATTAATTAACCCTTTTTGGTCTTTAACCTATGTTTCAAAGTAAGGCGAGGGGAAAAGTTTCGTTCGCGAAACGCCGTTACTTGAAACGGTCGTTTCTCCTAAACCGTGCATCGGAATCGAACGAACTATATATCAAAACGAAGCTCGTAACATGAGCTATCTAAACATGGCAGTGGTCATAATCTAGCAGGGGGTTCTCGGGTCCTAATATTATGCACAAAAACAGTCCAAAGAAAATGGGACGTTACGACGGCTATGTTTACGCGATTATAAATGTTTAAACTACTCCAATTAACCACCAACCAACTCATAACCATCAATACAACAAAACTTCACCTAAACCATACCACATCAGTCCATAATCTCCAAGGTTTTCAACTCAAACAACCACAATCAAGACCTATGAACTATAATCAAGCTTCAATTACCAAAACACTTCCAAATCAAACCAAACTATTAATAATCACAATCCATGCTTCTCATTTCACAACACCAACCATTAAACTTACTAACAAATAAAGTAAAGGCTAGGGTTTGAAGTTTATACCTTCCTTGGGAGGTGTTAAGTTGCTAGGAATCCTTAGGGAGCCTCCTACAAGCTTGATCTTTCCAAAGAAATCAAGAACACAAAGTTAGGCTTTGAAGTTTCTAAAAGTCCGATTTAAAGAACTGTAAAAATGAGGGTGTTACCATGATTATTTGGACGAGACTTGTGAACAAGAGTTGTAGGTCATCTCAATACCTTTCCAATGAGCTATAGAACACAATATTTGAGTGAGAAATGAAGGAGATACAGAAGTTTTAGTGTTCTGGTTCTGTTTTGGCCGAGAGCATGAAGAACAATGCCTTGGTTTCTTTTTGATTTTGATGAAAAATGATTTGCTTGGCTTGGTTGGTTTGATTTTTGTTTTTGTTTTAGTAAATTACCTAGTTGCCCTTGATTTTGTGTGGTTAAAAAGCCACCACATCTCCTTCCTTCCCATGTCATGCTTGTGTCATCCTCATGATGTCATCCTCCCCTCCTTGTCCTCTTTCTATTGGTTGGATGACATCATCCCCACTAATCCCCTTGATTAACTTCCTAATCGTTTGCCTAATGACCGCTGATCTGTTATACGGTTCGCTTAACTTTCGTTTTCGTTTATCGTTTGAGGGATCATACCCGAGATCTTATTACTTAGGTTCCCTTAACCTTTCTCAATATATTATATTCCTTTTATGATCCTCTCCTATAATCCTTTAATTTAAATCCTTTTTATCCTGTTACCTTTTTCTCAAATCTTTCCGTATCTAGTATTTTTCCGGGAAAAATCAAAGTGTTCGGATTTGGATTCTGACGATCTTTACATACACTTATATCCCATATAAAGTACTAATAAAATCTCAGAATATCCATATCAGAACCCCTACATAGTGTGGCATGAAAAGTTTTCTCATTCAGCAAAAACACTATTCATAAGGGTTTCAAAAATTTCCCAAAAATTGGGGTTATTACAGGTGGTGAAGGATAGAGCTGTTTCTCCCCTGTATTACCCTCAGGCAGAGTGTGTTAAACAGTAGTCTTCCTTGGTTCCACCGCTTTCTCCTTTTGCTTAGCTTCTTCATCTCTAACTTCAGCTTCTCCATCTTTTGCCTTTTCAGCATCAGCAACTTTCCCAGACCTTAAGGTAATAGCCTTGACTTGCTCTTTAGCTTCCTTCCTGCCTGGTACTTCCGTGTCACTGGGAAGTGTTCCAGGTTGACGATTGAGCACTGCATTGGCTATTTGACCGATTTGATTTTCCAAGGTCTTGATAGAAACCGCCTAACTCTTGCATAACAACTTAAGTTCCTCAAAATCAGCACTAGTAGGTGCTGCTGCACTTCCCTGTTGAGGATATGATTGCCTTTCAGCATATTGCTGCGGTTGTTGGAATCCAGGTGGATTGAACTGTTTACTCACACCTTGCTGATATGGTGGCTGAATAGCATTCTGATTATTACCTTAGCTGAAATTTGGATGATTTCTGTTGTTAGGATGATAAGTAGCTGGCACAGGCTGCTGTTGTCACTGATAATTGTTCACATACTGAACAGATTCGTTGATAAGAGAACACTGATCCGTAGCATGAGAACCTGCACAAAGCTCACAGACCATAGCTATTTGATTAACTCCATATGTAGCTAGAGAATCGACCTTCATAGACAGCGCTTAGAGCTGCGCTGTAATAGCAGTGGCTGCATCGACTTCCAGAATACCTGCTACTTTCCCAGGCATCATCCTCTGAGTTGGGTTTTGATGCTAATTTGCAGCCATAGTCTCGATAAGATTATAAGCCTCAGTATAGCTTTTGGCCCACAAGGCACCTCCAGCTGCTGCATCTAGCATGGGCCGAGATTGGGCCCCCAAACCATTATAAATACCCGTGATCACCATCTAATCGGGCATTCCATGATGTGGACACTTTCTCAACATTTTCTTATAGCGTTCCCAAGCTTCGCACATAGATTCCGTAGGTTGCTGCGCAAACTGAGTAAGAGCACTCCGCATAGCAGCAGTCTTTGCCATCGGAGAAAACTTCACCAGAAACTTTTGCGCAAGATCTTGCCAAGTAGTGATGGACCCAGCTGGTTCAGAATGTAACCAATCCTTAGCTTTGTCCCTCAGTGAGAATGGGAAAAGCCTCAGCTTGATAGCCTTATCAGTCACGCCGTTATACTTGAAAGTACTGCAGATCTCGACAAAATTCCATATGTGCATGTTGGGGTCTTCAGTCGCAGCTCCTCCAAAAGAAACAGAATTCTGCACCATCTAAATAATGCCCAGCTTGATTTCAAAGGTGTTAGCTTGAATAGCCGGATGAAGAATGATTGACTGAATGTCATAAATTTTAGGCCGAGAAAAGTCCATAAGAGCTGGATCGGCCTGAACAATACGATCACCCATGATTACTGGTTCTTTCTGCTCACTTCCTGAATCCGAATCTTCAAAATTTATCTTCTCCGGAATATCAAGAACTTCGTCTGTCTTTTCAGCAATATCTAAAGTCCTCTTGCGAGTACGAGAAAGAGTTTGCACAAACGCTCGCTAAAGTACCTGAAATGCAACCAGAAACAATAAGTAACAAATACGTCTTAATCACTGAGTCCTAACGACCAATGATGGTAAGTACATAAACTAAACAAATACGCCGAGTCCCCGGTAGCGGCGCCAAAAACTTGGTAGGGCAAAACACGCGCTAATAATACACGCAAGTATACGCGTTCACAAGTAATATAGAATACTATCTAGTTCATTCACACAGAGACTCAGACTAATTATTATTCAATTAAACTCACTCACCAATGTATGATTACTTCTCAATGTTAAGACACTAACACTTAGAATTGTTGACTAAATATTAACTACAATTAACTACGTAATTAACCACTTAATTAACACTTCGAATTAAAAATATTAAAACACTCATGAGATCACAATTTCATTACTACTTCCTTCAATAGTTATTGTTATTACCCCTAGCCTGCAACAATGATGATATTAATCGAATAACACGAAACTAATAAAAGCCAACTTTCATTGTACTAATACCATTCTACCAAACATCCACAATTAAGATAGAAGTTGAATAGGCATCAATTATGTTGAGTCCCTATATGTCTACAGAAATTGACAACATAATGATTTTAGCACAAGTTATTCCTTTTGATTACACAGGGCGAATAAAACGGTTAGAGTTACCCACTAATCATGCAACATCATACATGAACCTATGCTAGCATGGCAAGTTCTAAATCTTGAGATCCACCGTCGCTTCACAAGAGATTAACACCCTATCTTATATGTTCGCGACACACATAAGACGAATACACACAACCAATACTAGATATCATACAATCATCACACACTAAGGTATTAAACAACGAACTAAAGAATTCCATAGTAAATTCGTTACGACCCCATGATCACGATTAGCCCATGATAGCACTTATCGTCATCATGGGTTCATAGGAAAACATGATAAACAAACACAAGAGAATAATAACTAAACTAATTATATTAAACCAGAGTACGTCACAAGAGAAAATAGGTTCAAAGCAAAGAAACTAGCATCCAACGTTACAACGAAATAAAGAATCACAAGAAAATATGCTTCCTCTTCGTTGCGGTGTGCTAAAACGGTCTTCTTTCTTATCTCCTTCGCTCCTTGCTTAATACAACAATCCAACCTTGTGAAAATATCTCTAAATCTACTTATATAATAGTCCCATAAAACTCAGATTATATAGAAGTTGGAAGCCAAACAGAAGTAGAAGTCTAAAACAAATTATCTTTTTTCCCGATCCTGCACGGCCCCTCAGCATAGCTGAGTGGGTGCTCAGCTTTCTGCGCGGCCGCTCAGCATAGCTGAGCGGGCGCTCAGGACCCTACTGGAAAATTCCTGAGTTTTCTCCGTTTCTTCGCTGTAATCTGCCCCTTTCTTTCCTCTCGCAATGCTGAACACATGCCAAGGCTTATTCTTGATGATTACTCCCCCGAAATGCAACTAATACCCTGAAATGCACAAACACTAGAAAAGCGCATCAAATACACAAAATACTTGATTTCAAGATACCAATTTTAAGCTATTTTCTAAGTGGTATAAAATGCCACTTATCAATATCCCAGAGGCAACAAATCTGAGGACTTGTAAACTAACATATACTCCTTAGTTCTACGCAAGTACTTAAGTATTGTTTTTACTAAACTCCAATCTTCCTGTCCTGGGTTTGACTGGTATCGGCTAACCATGCCCACAAAACAACAGATATCAGGTTTCATACATAACATAGCATACATTAAGCTTCCACATGCTGAAGCATAAGGAGTTGCCTTCATGTTCTCTATCTCCTTAGGTATCGAAGGGCACTGACTCTTTGATAGAGAAACTCCAGGTCTGAAAGGTAAATTACCCTTTTTGGAGTCCTGAATGTTAAAACGAGCTAATACCTCATCTATGTAGGGCTCCTGAGATAAAGCCAACATCTTTTTCTTGCGATCCCTTATAACTTTGATCTCAAGGATGTATGCTGCTTCACCTAAGTCTTTCATTTCAAATTGTTTGAACAACCATGCCTTTATTGAAGAAAACATCTTAACATTGTTTCCAATGAGTAAAATGTCATCAATATATAGCACTAAAAAAACCACTACATTTCCCTCACATCTCTTATACACGCATGCTTCGCTTGGACTTTGATCAAAACCATACGACTGGGTTGCTTGATCAAAACGAATGTTCCAATACCTAAAAGCTTGTTTAAGTCCATAAATAGACCTCTTAAGCTTATATACAAGATGCTCTTAGCCTTCCTTAATGAATCCCTCTGGCTGCTGCATATAGATGGTTTCTTCAAAACTTCCATTAAGGAAAGTTGTCTTGATATCCATTTGCCAAATCTCATAATCGAGATGAGGTGCTATAGATAAAAAAATACGGATTGACTTAAGCATGACCACTGGGAAAAAGGAATCCTTATAATCGATACCTTCTTTCTGAGTATACCCTTTCGCAACAAGTCTTGCTTTCCAGGCTTTCACCTTTTTATCTGATCCTCTCTTTTTCTTGTAGATCCACTTACATCCAATAGGTTCTATACCTTTGGGTGGTTCCACGAGCTCCTAGATCTGATTAGAATACATCGATTCCATATCAGACTCCATTGTTTTTTGCCAAAGATCTGCATCTTTGTCTTGCAGTGTATCTTCGTATGTCCGGGGATCATCATCATGTTCACCAGAGACCAAGTCTGAAGACTCTCCCAAAAACATGAATCTATCAGGCTGTCGAACAACCCTCCCACTACGACGAGGCACTGGCGCGGTATTAGTGACAGGTTGTGCATTTTATTGTGGCTATTCTACCTGTACTATAGGTTTCTGGGCATTATTTGTCCCACCCACTAGTTCCTCCAAAATGATACTACTCATGGGTTTGTGATTCATTATATAGTATTGCTCTAAGAATCTAGCATTGGTTCTAACAATGACATCCCGATTCTTCAGACTACAAAATAATAACCTTTCATTCCCATGTGGTAGCTACAAACAGCCTTTCTTCTGTATGAGATTCTAACTTTGTCGTGTTCTTGTTTAGTACATGTGCTGGACAACCCTATATCCAAATGTGTCTTAGACTCGGTTTGTCCCCGGTCCATAATTCTAAGGGGGTTTTAGGAACCGATTTAGAAGGTACTAGGTACAGAAGATAAGCTATTATTTCTAAGGCATGTCCCCAAAATGAATTGGGTAAATCCGAATAACTCATCATCGATCTAACACTCTCTAAAAGAGTCCGGTTCCTTCTCTCTACTACACCGTTTTGCTGGGGTGTGCTTGGTGCAGTTAACTGGGATTCTATCCCATTCTCTGATAAATATTCCGTAAATTCTCCAAGCAAGTATTCGCCACCATGATCTAATCGTAGTGAGTTGATACTTTAATTAAGTCGCTTCTCAGTTTTAGCTTTGCACTCTTTGAACTTCTCAAAGCACTCAGACTTACGGCGCAACAAATAAACGTACCCATATCTAGAATAATCATCTATGAATATGACAAAATACTCATAACCACCTCTTGCTTGGATATTCATGGGTCCACATAAATCAGTGTGAACCAATTCTAACACTTCTTTGGCTCTAATCCCCTTCGCCTTGAAATTCCTATTAGTCATTTTACCTTTTAAGCAGGATTCACAAATTGGAAATGGATCCATTGCCAATGAGCTTAAAGGCCTGCCTACTACCAGTCTTTGAATCCTCCTCAAGTTAATATGACTTAATCTCAAGTTCCAAATATTTGTTTGGTTCAAACTAGAAGGTTCCTTTATTTTAGTGGAGGTAGAAGACGTGTTGTTTAATTCCCAATTTTGCAGTTACAGTGTAGGTTGACCATGATTAATTATATACAAATTGTCTTGCAATGTACCAGAACATATAATTCATTTATTCATCACAATAGAAAAATTATGATCCAAGAAAACATTATAACCATCCATAGCAAGCTTATAAACCGAAATCAGATTTCTTCTAAAAGAAGGTACATAAAGACAATTGTTCAAAACCAAAATCCCTTCAAAACCAAAAGATAAATGAATAACTCCTACTGCAATTACTGCTACTTTTTTAGCATTTCCCATGAATACTCATATCTCACCATCTCTAAGCATGCTGGATAACTAGAATCCCTGCATAGAATTACAAATATGATCAGTGACTCCTGTATATTACACACCAAGTGCTCACAGATATAGCCGCTACATATGTTTCTGTAACTAGAGAAAGAGACATACCAGTATTGTTTGTCTTCCTAGGAAGAGGACAATCCTGTTTCCAGTGACCGTACTGCTTGAACCTGAAGCACTTTCCCTTAGGTTTTTTCACACCACCTTGAACTCCCACTGCCTTCACCACTTTCTATGTTTGAGCCTTTTACTTCTTCTTCATACCTTTCGGCTTAGAGGAAGAACCTTTCTCAAACACATTCACTTGAACACTTTGTCGAAATAATTTTTCAGCTGCCTGAAGTTCTATCACGAGTTCTGCGAGATTATAAAACCTCTTGTTCATGTTGTAATTCAAGCAAAACTGCTCAAAACTCTTGGACAAGCTCATAAGGATAATGTCAATCTGGGTTTCCCCGTCGAGTTCAGCACCAAGGATCTCTATCTCATTCAGATGTGATATTATCTTGAGAACATGATCCCTTAAAGGCGTTCCTTTAGCCATCCGAGTGTTCATTAAAGCCTTTATGGCTACTTGCATAGCATCCCTATTCTAACCTCCAAAAAGTTCCTTGAGATTAAAGAGCATATCCGCAGCAGTGGCCATAGACTGATGCTGATGCTGTAAAACACCTGACATTGCTTCCAGAAAGTAACATCGCGACATCTCATCAACCTTAATCCACCGCTTATATACTCTTTCTCATCTTCAGGAGCATCAGCAGCAGGCTGATCTGGATTAGGTTCATAAGTGCAAAACTTGTACTCCTTAACAGTCAACACAATGTCTAAATTTTGTTTCCATTCAATATAGTTAGGTCTGGTAAGTTTGTTATCCTTAAGTATGGTGAATAGTGGATTAAAGCCCATTGTATCCTGAGAATCATGCAGAACACATCACATAACATTTAAAGGGTGCATTAAATATTAAGACCTATTGGTTCCTCTAACAATTATTAAAATTAATGCACTAATATTTAAACACCATAATTTTCTGGTATGACACAATGTGTGACATGTATACCATCTAAATTGTTTAAATGTTACTTTGGTCCTATTACTAAACAATACGCCACGTTGGGGTGGTCTATATTATTTTTCATAGCTAAGTGTATACCATCATCAAATCTTAAATTAAACATAATTTTACCAGATGCCATCAAATGATATCTTATAATTATCCGAAATCTATGAAACTTGGTATGCCACGATGGGTGACATGTATACCTTCCAATATTCATTATTAATTTAAGAAGTTTGTCCTATCAATTTCTGTAACATTCTATACACCATAAATTATATGCCACGATGGGTGATGTATACATAATTTATATTTGTCTTTATGTTAAATTACATATAAACAATAATGGAGACCACATGATTTAATTTCATATTAATTCCCTCTCCCACTTAGTATTTACTTTGAGGATTTTAATCTAGATGCAACATGTAATATATAAGTGATGATGTCAAAGATTACTGAAGATGACAACCTCATTAGTGTTCCTGGTCAAAGTGTGAAGCAAAGCTAGATGGACATCTGATCTAAGGAGAATAATGAACTGTTACATTTCATAATCTGTTAAGCTTGGGGTTAGTCTTGTTAACAGGCATAAATATGTGTTAAGCAATCTCCTCACAAATTGGGGGAGATTGTTGTGAAAGACATGCCTGTATCTCAATAACACTAAGTCATATTGACAACCCTAAGTAAGTTGTATTGTTATCTTAGTTTGTATTTGTACTTGTAACATTTTAAAGTCTGTAAAAATGCAAAGGAGCAAACTGGAGTCTTTTCTTGAAACAATATCAAGCCTAAGGATTCTATCTGGAAGAAGATCAAGGTGATCATGCCTCAGAAGAATTTTGAAGAAGCTTGGAGTTGAATAAATCTGTTTGGTTAAAAATACTCTATGTCAAGATCTCTACAAGTCACATATTTAGTGTTATAGAGAAGTCATTCGAGAACTCCAAATGACTTATCGAGAAGTCAGGAAATCTACTAGAGAACTTAGAGAGATATCGACAAGTCAAGAAGACATGAAGGTTGGAGATATCGACAAGTCATTTCTTTACTAGAGAACTCAGAGTTATCGACAAGTCTACATTCATTAGAGAACTCTGAGTTATCGATAAGTCAAATTTCACTAGAGAACTCAGAGATATCGATAAGTCAAAATTCACTAGAGAACTCTAAGTTGTCGACAAGTCAAAGTGAAGACATGATGCTGAGAGATCTCGACAAGCCAAAGTTTCATTCGAGAACTCAGAGACCTCTATAAGTCAAATTCACTAGAGCATTAGAGATCTCGATAAGTCATTATACTTATCGAGATGTCAAGATCTCTATATGCCTAATTGGAGATCTCGAGTCATATTCTCAAAGTACAAAATCACAGACCAGTTTAATATTCAAGATAAACAATCAACAAATAATCCAACCAGCTGGATTGACAAGTCTACAAAAAGTAGATTGAAGAATGTGTAAGATCAATGGTGAAGATTAACGACAGAGGAAGATCAAGATAATCACATGATGTTAAAGATATGCTAAGCCAGAAATGGAAGATCTATTTTTCTATAAATAGAAATGACAATTGACAGTTTAGAAAAGTTAATAGCATGTCTTATTGTACACTGTGTAAACCAGCAGTTAACTGAATTATAAAGTTAACATTGGTCCTTCAGTCAGAAGCAACAATCTAGATAGAAAATCTTGTAACTCTCTCAAGAAGAAGCTAAGCTCTTTAAACAAAGAGCCTAGAAATTTTGTAGCAAAACATTCTTGATTTTTAATATAAAAATTAAGTGAGTTTTGAAAAGATTATGTTCTTCTTTATTGCATGTTTATTTACTGCATTAACACATCATCTCTACAAGATTAAATTTACTTTGTTCAATCAAAAATATTCAAAAAAGCTCAAAAACAGAAAAATACATTCACCCTCCTCTGTGTATTATTCATTTCCTAACACATCGTCCTACGTTATTTCTTTGAATTCCACAAGTATTATGTCAACAACAAGAACACATAATATAGCAGCATACACTCATGATTAAAGCATTAATAAATACATTCCTATGTCCATGTCATTCTAGCATGCTAAGGGTTAGTATCACATGGCATAATAACACAGAAAAGAAACACATAGTAGCAATAATCAAGATCAGCTGAAATTATGTAAAATATAATAAAGCACATTCACTATTATGGCCCCATATAAGCTGATCAACGGATGTCTTTGATCATCAACAGATGACTTGATCAATGGATAACTTGAACATCAACGGAAGACTTGATCAACGGATACCTTGATCATCAACGGATGACTTGATCAACGGATAAATTGATCATCAACGGATGACTTGATCAACAGATGTCTTGATCAACAGAGTCTTGAGCAAACTCTGCAGCATCAACAACGAGGCTCCCCGAGAACATAATAAAGCATCGGAAAATCTCTGTTTCTTGCAGATGAATCACTCAGACAATTACATACAACTTAATACAGTTGATTAATCCTATTCTATTACATCAGAAAAACCTTAACAAGAAAAACAATCACGAGCAACCCTCGTGATTTACAACAAAACCACGATATACCACATGGGATCTTAATCATAACAAAATAACCACGATTAAATCAAGTGAGATCCAAACACATAATTAAAACATGAACATAATAGTGAATATCAACCTGCATCATAGAATCAATACAAGCATACCACTATTTTATTTATATATAATTATGACATGGACTTCATATCATAAAACACAGAACCTAGAACCTGGCTCTAATGCCAGTTGTTGGAACATTATGATCTCGACCATGCATTTTATGATATATCTATAAAGAGTGCGAACAGAATATTAATCTTAATCGCTACGTCGCAAGCGATTCAAATCCACGTCTTTTACTAAATTCCCTGATTCTCCTTGGACGAAGTGTGGGTTTCGATCTCCCAAGGTGTACTTCTCCTTGAAGCTCCGAAAATCCAAAATCCTAGCTGGCTCCTTGAGAAAAACGGATGCTTCTCTTAAACCCTAGGATCTTATTTCATTTTTGTGTTCTCGTGTTCTCAAGTTCACGCCACTTCTAGCTTCAGGAGAATTAGAATATTTATAGGCTACAGTAGAGATCATGGACAATTAGGCCGGGCCTCCCAATGACATTCTGGGCCACGCACAATGTCATTTAATATTAATTCAATCCACTAAAGAATTAATATTTGCACTACCTTTCCTAATTCCGTAAATTAATTATTTAATTCGGCTCCCATATTATTTGCTTATTAAATTCCCCATGTTTAAGATATCGCATGTCAATTAATTAAATTAATTTTTAGAAATTAATTCAATCAATATCTTTTATCCTTGATCATCCACTTAACCTTATAATTGTGCAAGAACAAATCTACCTGCAGTCTAAAGCACAATTATCTTTATGAGCTTTCAGGAGGACATCATCACCCAAATATATTTTTCGGACACGGTTTCCTTTTATAGTCAATGTCCCACTCTGTATATAATGTCATTGCCCAATACATAAATTTGTAATTTAAAATAAATTACTTAATGTATGAATCAAGACATGTGCATTATATACAAGTGTCAATCACTATATCCGGATTAAGAACCTAAGCAATAATAATATCATGGAATCTTAGTTCTTCTTTATTGTCATAATAAAAGAAATAATTATTCTACTATTTTGATCCCGTTCAATATACATAAAGTATACAAGCATTATTCAATAGTAAATATATATTATTTCTAAATAATACTTCAGCCCTTCCAGTGGTTTGTCTAACACCACTTAGACTGTGAACCTTTATTATATTATATAAGAATCTTGACAATCTAATCTTCTGCTATCCCATTTGATACTAGATTGTCTACAATAGATAATATACAAACAATGTGAAAACATGCATTCAAGATTCTCAAATGATTATTATAATAGTATATACTTTAAAAGAATAGTTGAGTATAAACCCTAACAGTATCCCAGTTTATATGTTATTTAATACATTTTATAAGAAAATTGTTGTAAAATAAGTTTAATAAGAACATATAGTATACTAATTCATGCATCATCCTTTTTGAGCGAGTAATTATCATTTTCTTCATCCTATTACTTTTTTACTCTTTAATGCAATTTTAATAATATTCCAAAAAAACTGATATAAATAATTTATATGAATCATTATAACTCGGAAGAGTTTACTCAGAAGAATATTCCCTATATATCTATCATTTAATAATCGTAAAAAATCTTAAACATACAAAAATATAATATGAACACAATTCTCACTATGAAAAATTATAAATGTTAAATATAATTAAATGAGGTTCTTCAAAGTCGACCCCTCATAAAAATATATGCTCAATATTGGTGTTAAAAATTAAACTTGAATCTTGTTGATAAGCAAATCACATGACATAATTATGTTAAGTAAAACTGTAGCCTTCAACGACTAGCCATCCTAAGGGATAGTCATTGAAAGGTTTTTGTAACATTTTCTGTGAAATTTTGTTATATATGATAATGTTGTTATTTATTTAGAAGTTATGTTGACTCAGTTAATAATCGAGAATAAGTGTGGCTAATTGTAATTAAGTGAAGTGAGCTATCAACTAGAAAGTGAAGCTACAACATCGACAGCTAACTACATCAACTCATCAAGGTTAAATCCAATTGTTCTCAATGACTAAGGAAACTCAAATAGCTGGTGATAGTGACTTGACAATGGTCAAATCCTAAGTTTGACACATCACATGGGTTGATGGAAATCTCAATAAAGAAAATAGAAGTTAAGACAAACTTTGTTTGTGATCTTGGATTCTGAAGAAAAAGAAACATTTTATTTCCATCCTTGGAAAACTGGAGGGATACTCAAAGTAATATATCAACATAAAATCTAGCCTTATTTGTCAAGGCTCACGAGAAAGAATGTAGAATCAATCTTGCTGGAACTAGAATAGTGTGTTATGTATTGTCTAGCAAGCATTGTAACTTGGTGGTATATAAACCAAGTTTTAATAGTAGTATCACTTAAGAAATAGATTTACAATCTCAAGGGCGAAAGGGAGATATCATTTCTTGAATGAAACATTGTAAATTGTAGCTGCGAGATTACTTTGCGATCATAACCGATTATTTCTTCAATATAAACCTCAGGTGGCTAGTCGAAAATCAAACAACCTGAAAATTTTGAATATCAGTTTTCACTTTTTAATTTCCAAATACAAGTTTCTGTTGAAAATTTTAATTTGCATTCAACCTCCATTCTACAAATTATCCTAAGTTGATTGTTAATGATAATAATTGGTATCAGAGTAAGCCTTCAACAAATAGAAGGTTTAAAGATCTTGCAGTTAATCCAAATAACCATGGTGAAGAAGGAGGTAGATGCCCAGATTCCAGAGTTAAACAAAGAATTTCTAAATATGTCTCTCATGGAAAAAGAGGATGATTCAGAGATAAACTTAAGAAGCAGCCATATAATCACAACTGATCTCCCTAAGTTAAGTAAGAGTGAATGCCAAGAAACTACCAATTATATATATTCAGAATCATACAACTTGCATGTCACACTGAAATCTCTTAATAAGAAAAATGTTAGAATTAAAATTGTTAATTCCTTTTTATTTGAGAGAAACACTTTACTAGAGACTCGATACGATTTTAAAACTGCTAAGAAAGATTGCTTAACTGCCAAAGATGATTTGCTGAGAATATTGAAGAGAGAAGAAATTATGAAAAGGCAATTGAATCATGAACAAAAGGTAATTTCCAAATGAAAGGAATCTAAGGATGTAGCAAGCAAATTCACAGATCTTGAAGGCGTTGAATCCTTCTGTGAATATGCTTGGAAAAGGGAGAAAAAAACTTGAACAAGATGATTCTACTGATATTCATTGAAGGAAGAGAAATCAAGGGAATAAAGATTATTTATTGAAAGAAAATATCAGTACTTATGAACTGGACAAGTTAAATGAAATTGATGGACCAGTAAGCAAGAATTTTATGGAAAGAGAGAGCAACAAAACCAAAAGGGTTGAGCAGAGGAACATAGGTTACTTGTCCAAAAGGAAACTGATGGATAAGTTGGAACAAAAGGAAGAACAACGGGAATGGAAAAATAGGGATTAACAAGCACAACAACTACACCCTTGACAAATAGGTTCCAAGGAAAACTTGTGTCAAGCGTGGTATCGTTGATCAATTATTTGCTAGTTTTAAAACTGTTTCCATGCATGTCATATATGTTCCTGTTATGCCTATGTGTGTCATGTCAAGTATGCTTAATGTGTTTAGTCAGAATAGTACTAACACACCATTCACTTATAATCCTTATTATTATGCATTTAGGATGTCATGGAATATGTAAGGAATGAATGGCATGGTTGCATCTTCATTTAATGAGATACCTTCTCAATCTTTGACATATGACTTAAACACTAACATCTGTAAAAAACCAAAACCAAGAGTAAAAGTGGATTTGAATCCTCCAAAACCTAAGGCAACATATGGTCAAAAAGCAAAGAAAGCATTTAACAAGATAGGACCAAAGAAAACTTGGGTACCAAAATCAAATTGAATTGGTTTTGTTGTGTTCAGGGAAAAAAGGAGGAATATTTGGTATGTAGACACTGGTTGTTCATGTCACATGATTGGTGAATCATCACTGCTCACTAAATTTGAAGAGAAAATTGGCCCAAGTATTACCATTAGAGATGACAGCAAAGGCTACAATGTGAGATATATCTTGATTCAGTAGGAAACATCATCATTGATGATGTAGCACTAGTTGAGGGACTCAAGTACAACTTGCTAAGTGTCAGTCAACCGTATGACAATGGCTCTAAAGTCATTTTTAATAAGGAAGCATGTGTTGTCATTAACAAGAGTTATATCAAGGTCCTTCTATCTAGAAAAAGATAAGGAAATGTGTATGTAGCTGATTTTAACTCAATTGATGCTGGATTAATGGTGTGTATGATCAGCAAGACAAATAAGGATAAAAAATGGGCAGAGCACAAGGAGCTATCTCAATTAAATCTCTCTATAATGAACAATTTGATCAAGAAGGATCCAGTAAGAGGAATACCAAAATTGGAAATTTCTAAGGATGGTCTCTGTGATGCTTGTCAACCTGATAAGAAAAAGAAGGTCTCAGTCAAGAGTAAAATAGTTTCATCATTTAAAAAACACCTGTAATTTCTTTATATAGATCCATTTGGACCATTTCATGTCATGAGTATCTCTTAGAAAAAAAATATTGTTTTGTGATTTTGATGATGTTTCAATATTAACTTGGACATTATTCTTGCTTTCAAAAATTGAAGCTATTGAAATCATCATTAATCACATCAAGGAATTCTGTACAGGTGAATGAATAGCACATGAGTGTTCTGCACCAAGAACTCCACTGCAAAATTGAGCAGCTGAAGAGGATAATAGGACTCTCAGTGAGGCTAGAGGAATAATGCTGGGAGAACAAAATATGTCTACATATTTCTGGACTGAAGCTATCAACAATGCATGCTCCACTCAAAATAGTTTTTTGATCAAACAAGTACTTGGAAAGAAGCCAACATGGACCTTTTTCATGACTTTTGCTACAAATTTTTCATTCGAAGAGATCAAGGAGAACTTATTGATAAGTTTGAAGCTAAAGTAGTTGAAAAAAATCCTTGTTGGATGTTCAATAGAAAGAACCTACATGATCTACAATCTGAGAATCAACAAAATTGTATGGAATCAGTCCATGATCTATCTGATGAGAAGAAGATTCAAGGATCAGAGGATCAAAACTTTGA
Organism: Apium graveolens; assembly: GCF_009905375.1. NCBI lineage: Eukaryota > Viridiplantae > Streptophyta > Magnoliopsida > Apiales > Apiaceae > Apium > Apium graveolens. The sequence continues at coordinate 192,394,798 of NC_133653.1, forward strand.
AGAAGCTCTCAAAATAGATGATTTGGAGAATGACCAGCAAGAAGATGATGATGACATTCTCAGATAAATCATCAAGGATATTGTTAATACAAGACATGTGGAAGTAACAGTTGAACAACAAAATGGAGTAGCCATTGATCAACTAAACAAATTAGCCAATTATAAAAAATGAGCTAGCCATTGATGAACTATCAATCGATAGAGAAACTAAAAACCCATCAACTACTAATGGAGTTGAAGTCTCATACTTAAGGGGAGTTTCAAGGAACTTGGGTTCAAACTCTCTACAGCTCAATGAGTTTACATCATTAAGACTAAGCTTGTCCTGTCAAAGAAAATGGATAAATAGTCATCCATTCAATCTATTTAGTGGATATACATGCCAAAGTAGAAACTAGAAAAGCCACTCAAGAGGGATGCAACTTCCTATCCAAGGAATAATCCAAGAAAGTGGAAGAATCTCTTCTGGAATCAAATTCGATTGTAGCTAAGTAAAAAGTTCTAAACCAATTTAAAATGAACAAAGTCTGAAAGCTGGTACATAGACCAAAAGACAGTTTAGTCTTTGGAATTAAATGGGTACTAAGAATCAAGGTAGATGAGAATGGCACGATTACAAGGAACAAAGCTAGTACAACTACTAAAGGCTACCTGTGACAGTGATGGAACATGTTCATTGGTGATTAGATTAGAAGCAATCAGAATCTTTCTAGTATATACAGCTCATGTCAGTTTTAAAATCTATCAAATTGATGCAGACAGTGCTTTTCAAATTGAAGAATTTGAAGAAGAAGCTTATGTATTCTAATCTTTTGATCTTGAAGATTCAAGACTTGCAGAATCTGTGTACTGGCTTCTGAAAGCACTTTATGGATTAAAATAATCATCTAGAGCCTGATATGATTCTCTACATCAGTTTTTATATGAATGTCATTTCTCTAAAGGTAGAATAGTTAATAGTTTCTTCTTTAGAAAAGTAAATGACTCTAGTATAATTATACAAATTTTTGTGGATAACATAATCCTTAGCTCTATAGATGAGAAACGTTATAAAAGGTTTGTCAAGATAATGATAAGTAAATATAAAATGTGCATGATGAGTGAACTCACTTATTCTCTTGATCCACAAGTTAATTAAGCGAGTGATGGAATCTTCTTAAGTCAAACTAAATATATGCATGATCTTTTAAAGAATTTTGACTTAGCTGATTGTACATCTGCAAAATAACTCATTCCAATTCATGTCAATCTTGAAATTGATACTAAGAAAAAGAGAGTGGACATATCAAGGTATAGAAGCGTGGTTGGTTATCTTTTAATTTAAATGATAGTAAACCAAACATTATGTTTACCACATGTCTTTGTGCTAAATATCATACTGATTCCAGATAATTTATTCAGATATCTCAAGGGATCACCAAATCTTGGAAATTGGTATCCTAGAGATTCTGATGTTGATGGAACTTGTTATTCAGATGCAGATTATACAGTTTGTACAATTGACAGGAAAAGAAAAACATGAAGCTGTCACTCTCTAGGAGACAAACTGGTATTTTGAGTTAGCAAGAAGCATTACTTTATTTCAACCTCTACTTCTAAGGCTGAAGACATTACGACTGGAAAATATTGTGCACAACTCTTATGGATAAAAAATTAACTAGTTAAAAATATGGCTTGTAGTTGGAAAGAACTCCAATCTTCTATGACAACACCAGTGCTATTGCAATAACTGAAAATTATGTTCAACGCCTAAAAAAACAAACACATGGACAAGCAAGTATCTCTACCAAGCCAATTAAAAAATCTACTTTCACAAGATTGGTCAATCCTTATTAGATATGTGCTAAAGTAGCCAGATTATATGTTATGAATTTTTGATAAAAAATTATTTTCTGACAAAATGGTAAAATTTTACATGCCAAAATTACCTTATCAGTTGATTTTTTAAAAACTTACAGTCATAATATATAAACTGGATGTTTGTTCTTAAGATAATTTTATCAATTGATATTTGTTGCTCATTCAACGGCTACAAGTTGTCTCTTTCATTTGTTTAAGTGTTAGCCATTGAACTATTTGTGCATCAATGGATAAATTGCCTTAATTGTGAGTATGCAGCCAACAGATGAGACATGATTTTTCTAAAATTATTTACATGTGTTAAATTTTAACTAGTCTAGAATTAATCTATCCCTTATCAATAAGGTCTATACTCTTTTTGGTGATACAATACTTTGATTTTTATTTTGCATGATATCAATATTTCAGCCAACAATGTTTAGGCCTCACAGTCTTCTAGTTTAAAATATTGATTAGTTCACTCCACCTTCCTTTGTGTTGTTTAATGCACTCTCCTCTTTTCAATAAATATTTAAGTCGCTCCTGACCTTAGATATTCAGTCATACGTTTTCATGGCCTATACCCATCTTCTTCATCTCCTCTCTCTCATCTGTAACCCTTGACTTCTAAACTCTTCCTGATGTTAACAAAGTCATATTCGAGGGGATGATTTTTGTTAGTCCAAGAACTAGCGAAGAGATGTTGGCTGTCATGGCTCGTATCCAAGCAGCCATCGAGGCGAAAAGGGTCAGGCATGTTGCTGCTCGTGCCAATCCTCAAATGGATGGCAATGAAAGTGGTGGCCAGGGCAGTGCTTCTTCCCCTGGCAATGTTAAGGTCTAGGTTTCTAGATATTAGGGTTGAGTATAATAGAAAGATTTATGTTTTTATTTAAAGAGAAATTTTCAATGTAATTAGTTCTTTATAAATAAAATATTTAAGTTTTTAAATGCTTGTTGCTTGCTGAATCTTTGTTAATTATCTGCTTTTCCTATTACTATTATAACTGCTTAAGATTATTGAATCTTTTCAGTTTAAAAAATAATTAAATGGAACTGTTATCTTGAGTAACCTAAGCTAATAATCAATGCTAGTCAAGGGAGGTTAAATTTATGGTTCAAGTTTTTAAAGATCATCAGATTGCTGAAAAATGGAAGAGTTACAATTATGAACTTTGACTAGTCTCAGTAACCATCTAACAACGGTCATCCAAACCTTGGTAAAAGATCTCCTTATTTTTAAATCTTGATTGTTCCCAGTCTCCTTTTATGAATTTCAGAAAAGCACCTTATTAACTCTGAAATCAGTCAATTTTGATTGATTTAAAATAACCGTATCAGTGGATATCCTTCTTATTGATAACTTATCCATTGATAGTTATAATAAGGAACTAAGAATCAATAATGGATAAAATAGTCGTTGAAAGTCTCTTGGGCCTCAAAGGATAATTTAACAGTTGATCAGATGTTTTTAACTGGTTCCATGCCTCATCCGTTGAAGTATTAACGACCACTTTAATTAACTTTTTAATGGCACTTGTTAAAATTGTGTCAAGTTCAGGCTGTATGAACAGAAAAACCTTGTGGAATATGTTGGTCTTAAAGGCAAACACGCTGAATCTCTTGCATTAATGAAGTACATCAAGAAGGTAAATAATCTCATGATAGGCCCGAAGCTCTAATCACACATTATGAAAGTAATTGAAGAAATTTGGACAACTGCTGATCTCAACAATGGTAATATTATTCCTTCTCCAACCTATTTTGGTGATCATCTCTACATGCTTTGAAATGTCTGAGAATATTGCATTTTTTTACTCATGCTCTTCATAATTTATCTATGTTTAAATCCACAATCAATTTGTCTAAATTAGAGATAATATTGGATTAATAAAGTATGCGTATTCAAATTACTTGATAAATTTTTCAAAGCATCAACTTGCATTAACCTTTGATATGGTAAATTCATTGGTTAAATTTTTACATAAAGGCTAATTTACATCTTGAGCATTGTGACAAATAGACTTTACAGTTAAAACAATACCTTGGCAGTCTTATTTCAAAGAGACTAAACAGTTTCATGACACTTATGGTTATCAGAAGTAAGTAATTTGGCCTTAAGAGGGCAATAATAAGGCATCCCAAAAATTACCAACCACCTTCTGATTCTTTTTGAACCATAAGTGATTAGATTGCAAAGAAATACAAATCAGAAAACAGAACTTGTGAGTTGAGTGAAGCAGTGAGCCTCTCTAAGCCAAATTGATTGGTCTTTGATTCTTGAGTGCTAACACTATATGTCTCATAAAAGACACTAGTTATTTAATTGAATATATGCGCTTGCCTCATGGAATCACTTCATAAACCAAAGGAGTTAGTAGTGAAGATCACACATGTAAAAATGAGAGCGCATCATTTGAAACTTCTTCTATTTTTCAGAAGAAGTTGCAAACACTCAGTTATAATCAAACTTTCTTCTGAATGTCTAAATTTCTTTGTAATCAAGACGCTCAACTTAATTGAGTTGCTTGCATCAAAATCAGTAATGAATTTTTTCCATTACTAAGTCAAGCTTTCATGAAACGTAATGCTTGTATTGTTCTTTCCAACTCAGAACTCTCATTCAGTTTTGGTTAGAGGCTGCATGATGAGGTAGACCTTGATGATGCCAATTCAAAACCAAGGGATTCATCACTTTTTAGTGAAGACCTTGGAGTTTCAGCACATATTAAAAGTAGACTTGTAATGGCTATATGATTTGAGAATGACACTTCTGATGGGAAACTATTCAAATCCACTTCAATCAAAATGGGCGTTCAGCTTGACTGAACAACATCCCTCACAACTATTATCTAAGATGCATTTCCTTGAAATGTTGAGATTATAAGTCAAACTATCTTGATTTATCAATGATAGGAAATCCATAAATGTGGTGGTCCCTTTTAAAGGGAACCATTGTTTGAGAATGATATTTGAGTGGAAGATGTATTCAAATCTCCTCTAGTTTACTAGAGCTTCATGAAAGTGAAGAACACATCCACATAATCACAAGAATGTTCCGATTCTAAATTATTCATCTTGTGAGTTTAATTTTTCATTTCAGAACAGGAGGCCTCTCACATGTTGAGCTTATGCCTTTTAAATCCAGACTGATGTGACTCTTATAAATGCAGAGTCGCGACCTCACCCTTTGCAAATCAAGTTTGAAACAACCATACACACACACACACAAAAAGCTCTCCTATTTACCACATGAATGTTGATTTAATATCAGCTTCTCTAAATGATTTTTTATCTCTTAAATTCATGGAGAAGACACACTCTAAAATCGATACTGATCATTTTTAGATGATTTGTTGGAGCATCAGTCTTTTATTCCTGTCACTAGTAGTTAGTCTGTGCTCCTAAATATCACATCAATCTTCACATAATTTAAATACATTTACAACTCCAATTTCTAGCTCATTCTCTTCATCAGAGGCTATCTATCAGTAGTTGATAAATGTTAGTCCATCAAGGGCTAGCTTAACAGCACAATCATTGATAGATCCAATTTTTATATCAATGGTTATCTTAAAGCAGTTGATAGGTACATATTCTGCATAAATTACGTTTGAGGAGTCTTAACTTTCTCACTTAATCTTTTCTACAGTCTGTGTGGATGATCAAACGATTACTCTAATACTTTTAGGATTGAGGGAAGGGAGTGAACACACTGAAAATGGGAGGATGATTTTGCATAAGGCAAAAGGAGAGTGTGTGAATAAAAGGCATGCTATTTCTTCCAGCCTTTCAAGTGAGTTAGAGAGCTCCATCTTAGAAGGTGAATGTTAGGGTTTGAGGTGTGTGAGCCAAGGGAGCCCCTGATGCAAGAAAATAGAGAACATGAGGGAAATGCAGGTAAAACTGAAGGCAAAATGAATATTCATGGTGCTGATGTTAATGAGGATGTTGCTAATCCTATTATAGTTTATCACATTCTAGCTACACAAAACCTGGACTCTATTTGAGAAGCATATCCTCTCAGATCCTCTAGTGCACCCCAAACCCTTGATGCTAACAATAAGGGGGAGAACTCTGCAGCTCTACCCAACTAAGAGGGAGCAATGCATCAATAGGGGAGAAAAGATAAATGGGGATAAGTCACTAAAAGGGGAAAGAGCATCAACAAAGGGGGAGAAAAGATCCAAATTTTTCATAAACTTGGAGGCTACAAACTAGCTAAAGCTTAAGAATTATAAACACATTGAGTTGTTGATGAATTCGTCCCTCACAACTCAAATGAAGCTGGCCCTAGGGTTAAAGTTACATCTGAATGCTGAGATGCAGTCAAAAAGCCCAATGGAAAGAGGACAAAAATAGCTGCAAGGAAGAAAGAAAATTTAGTTGTTACTTCAACTTCATTCATTTTTGAATGAATCAACATCAGTAACTCCTGGATTTAATGGGGATCCAGTTCTGTCCAAAGAAGAGCCTATCAATTCTAAGAAAATTGTGTTAGCAACTTTTCTAAAAGATTTGAAGGTTGTCAAGAATAAGAAAGTTAGAAAAGTCTTTAAATCAGTGAAAAATATTGAAGACATTGACTCATTCATGTATCTAGCTGACATAGATGAGTATTATCACAATAATTTTCATCCTAACAAGATCTATGAAGTTAGAGGACTGTATTCCACCTCAAAACTGTAATATCCGGGAAAATTATGTGAATATTTATGTTAAATAAATAAATATTAGGTGTTTAAATAAGTTTAAAATGTTCATTTCCATGATATTACATGTTATAGTTGTTATATGTGGTCCCGCAAGAACCAGAAAACTTTTTGATTGATTACTATGTGTTTAAACTGCATTTATATGAATCGAACTGCAATCGGGACGTGTGTTTATTTGTGTTTTATCGAGGTATTTGTTTTATCTCATTTTATACGCGTTTGAATGTATTTTATATGTTTTCGGGGTTTTCTGTTATTTGGGAACCGTTTCGGTTTCTCAAAAATCAATGGACCGGGACCCCACTGGGACGTCAAAGCCCACAAAATTCATGTTTTTATTTTTAGAGAATTATACGTATTTCAAATACTCATCATTTTTGTATTTTTGAATTATTCGCAATTTTTGTGGAATTTTGACATAAATTTTATATTTTATCGCTTTTAAAATTATTCCCCGTAATTATTATTTCCGGGCCTAATTATTTTAATTAGGGGATAAAACACCTAAATTGATTTTGGGGTATTTATTTTTCAGAAAATATAAATAGCCCATTAATTCTTTTTATTTCATTTTTATTTTCATTAAAAACAAAAGTCAAGAACATTTTTGGGGATAAAATCCATTCAAGAACAAAGAATTGATGATTCTGGGAGTTCTAGGAATCCAAATTGGATGTTCTAGAATTGATCAATTCTTTTTACCAAATTGATCCTTGTTTCAAGCCCATTCTATTGGTACCAATTTTACAAATCGAGGTGAAGTATTGAGTAAAATCGGTTTTGATGTTTTTGATGTTGAAATCGAATTTTGATTTTGAATGTTTGTTGATTGAATTTGATGTTATAAATAACTTAAGGAGGATTTACTGAGTTGATTTATATATTTGGTTGAGTTATTTGATCCCTGAAATGTATAGTCGAGTTATTGTTTTTTTTTAGAATTTTTATGATTGATTCTTGATGTTCTTGATGATCCTTGATGATTTGAATAGTTTTTAATTGATCTAAGCTTTGTTTTGGTCCTGGAAGCTTGATTTTTGGTGTTGATTTGAATGAAATCGAGTTTTTGCCGGAAAACTCGAGAAAACCGCCGGCTTCCATGGCTTTTGGCCGGAGTTGCTGCGTTATCGATCTTCTGTTATTGATATTTGCGTATCTAGGATTCTAGGAATGCATAGAATTGTCTGGGGTTGCGAGACTCTTCGTTTGGACAGGTTTTGGGGGGGGGGGGTTGGGGCTTGCCGGAATCGGCAAGAGCTACCGGTTTCTGGGTACAACCAAGTTTCCGGCCGGCGTTCTTGACGACCCGGCTGGCGACCTATTGGGTTCTAACCTCGACCTGATTTTAATCCACAGATCTGGTTCCTTTGTTATAAAAACCTGTTTCTGCTGATTTTTTTCTTTTATTTTAAAAATTTATTTTCTAATTTTTTGAAAATCATTTCTTTTAATTTATAAATCATTCAATTATTATTGTAAATTCTAAAAAATTTTACTTAATTATTTTAAATTCTAAAATTATTTTCTTTTATTATTTTCAAAAATCCAATTGATTTAATTATATATAATTTATTTTATTTAACTATTTATAAATTTATTTAATTGATTAATTTATTTAATCAATTAATTTTTTTTGTAAATAGTTAAATAAAATATAAATTATTTATAATTAATTCAAATAATTCCTAATAATTACTTTTAAGCTTTCAAAATTATATTTTGGTATTTAAAAATCAATTAATATTATTATTAATTGATTTATTCCCATTTATTCTTATTTTATTTATAATAAATAAACCGTTCGTCCGTTTAAAACAAAACGAACGCTTATAGACTCCTAATTTATTTTGTATTGCAAGGTCATTTGATTTGTGAATCATTCTAAGTCAGTATCTGATCGATACAAGCTATTATTGACCTGATTTCAATTCTAAACGTTCTAAGTTCTATCTTTTGACAATGTGACTTATGTGTTACGTGAATTATGTGATTACGTGTTATACGAATAACATGATTACGTGTTACGTGATATGCAAGCTATCTGTTTACAATATTAAAGTCCTATGATTAGTTATAACGATCGGGTTGATGTCATGACGTATAGTTACGTCAATTAAGTTTGATTCTGTCAATTAAGATAGTCCTTTTGTTTATAGAATCGAGTAGCAAAGAGTGTTGTCCAGTATTATACGGAGTCAGTAGCCAACATTTATAAGCTAGAGTTATAGTGAGAAGTTATTGAACATACCAGGCAAGTTTTCTCCCCTATCTAAATTCAGAATGGTGAATTACTTTGTTTATTCTTATACTAGGCAAGTATTCCTGAACTTTCTTGTAGTATGATTGCAAGTATCCCTACCTTCATTTAACATTCAAGTGATATTCATTTTGAACTCTATTATACAATTATTTATTCCCTATTCTTAGTTCAGAATAGTTAAACGTTTTATGTTTCGCTGCAAAATTACTCTATATAGTGGAACTTTGAGATGAGATTAGCGAATAACTAATTTTTCTGGTTATTTCGCCATCAGTTGTTGAGATGACTCCGGACCATGTGAAAAGGGGGAGTTATATTGTTAAGGATGTCGTTTGATTCGACTCCTTTGATTAAAAATGTTTTATGGATTAGATGAATGCGTAAGTGATCGGGGCGGACGGTCCTGCGGAGGGCTATGTATTATATGAAATATTATGATATAACTTTTTCCATAGGAAAATATATTGCCTTTTATTTGAGTATTCGTGTTTTGGGACATGTTTCTATGAATTATGATCCAGTGCTATCACACGGGCTGATCAACATGTGATAGTACGTCCGTCGGTGATAGATTATAATCTAAAAATTATCGTTTAATGTTTATAGCTTGTTTAGCTTCTATTGTTGATTAAATATCACCGCTTATATCCTGTTATCCAGTTATTATCAATATATGGTTTATTATTTCAAGCATACACTTTATACTACTTGTTGAGCATTTCTTTTGCTCATACTTGTCTATTATTCCGATTCTTTCAGCTAGGCCAGAGCAGGCCCGAGTTCCAGGTTTCCCCAGGAGTCGTGTGCTTGTAAATAGCTTGGTGTGTTTTTAGGTAGAGTGTTGGGACGCTTGATTAGTCTAGAGGTTTGTAATAAAATTTGAATAATTTGTAAAACTAAATAGACTTATGGGTTGTAATAGCATTTGGTTTGTATTAGTGTATGTTTCATACTATAACCTGTGATCGATCCAGTTGCATGCAAGGGGTTATAATTATTATTTTATTCTGCTGTGCCTATTTTAGTTCTGTTTATCGTATAGTGACCCCCAAATCTAGACCCCGGATTTGGAGGGCGTCACAGGTTGGTACAGAGCCACAGGTTATGGTCACTGAAACAGGCTTAGGGTTGTCCTAAGTAAGTAATAGGAAGATCACATAAGATAAGCGCGTGTAGTTTAGCTCTTATAGAGTTATGTTAGGTCACACAACACTATAGAAGGAGGTTGAATATAGTGTTTATACAATCAAATCGATTTCAACACAAGTATGTAACAAAGATCAAGTATATTCAATAAACTCTGTTACAGTATGAACTATTTTTCTCTCTCAGTGATGAACAATATCACTAAGAGCTGCTAGGTTACAATATATAATCTTCTCGATAATTATAACACAAATAGTGTAAACCCTAAGCTGTGTTTATATATTACACAGTCACAAGATATATTCTAATTGATATGAAATATAATTCTGTCTCCTAAAATATATCAATTAGATATCTTCTACAAGTCTTCTAGTCCTCTAATTCTTCATGCATATCATCTTTTGTTTTAGTCCAGATCTTCTCCTGTAAATCAGCCGCATTCCTTATCTGAAAGTCTTCCCGCACTTAAGTACTGATATGTATCTTCTGATGACTTAAGTTCTGATATTAAGTTCTCACTTTAGTAAGTTCTGATTTCAGTAAGTCCTGATATGTTCCGTTGTTAAGTTCTGAAAACTAAACATAAATCATATTAGACATGACATCTCAAATATATCTAACAATCTTCCCAACTTGTAAATTATGCAAAATATACAAGTTAATAGATTTGACGATGTCAAAAACATTTTAAGCACAAATACAGTGAGAGTTTAAATAGATAATTAACTATAAATTACAGTCCTTGTAGCTTTTACCGATCTCACCGAGTCAATCTGAATCCAAAGTGATTCTTGACAAAGTTTGATTCTGAATCCAAAGTGATTCTTGACAAAGTTTGTTATCAGCTTTTCTTCTTTATTCCTCGGGACTTGAGCTATTATTGTCTTGACTTGCTTCATCTCTTCATCCTGACTTCCAATATGGTAGATTGCAGTCCTTAGAGCAGAGATATGGTTTCTTTCTAAACCATCACCCAGACTTATTACCCTTGGATTGTTACAACCGGTATTTTCGTGTAATAATATTTGTGGATTTGGTATAATATTAAAGCTGAATGAAAATATATTCAATGATTGTACGTTTGTGTGAGTGAAAATTTCTGCATTATAAATTTGCTTTATGTAGTATATGATTTTTCAAAGCAGGAGTTTATTTAATTTCTTTATTTTTGATTTATAAGGAATATTCTAAGCCTTGGAAAAAATTTTCTTTTAAAAGGTATTTTGTTCACAAATTTTGGAAATGATTTTATAAAGTCTCTAAAAATCCAAGTTATTTTATGGTATAAATTTTATAATTTTTGAACTTGTATTTTATTTTATAAAAATAAATCATTATAAATTTTAGTTGTCATATTTAGCAAATTACAAGAAAGCCCTTGCATGCAAACCACCCTCTCATTCTTTTCAAGGACAAAGAGGACAATTCCAACCCCACTAACTCTTATTTCTCTAGCCAATTTCCTTCTTTACCCTTGCATGCAAAATGCACCAAGTATAAGTGGAGGGATAGACTTGTCAATTCTCCTTTCCACTCAAATTTTGTCAAATCAAATACCATAAAAACAAGCAAATGTCATGATCATTCTCATACTCCACCCACACCTCACTCTCTCCTCCCTCCCTTCTCCCTCCTCTCGGCTCTCCCCTCTCACTCTCGGCTAAAAGCCGAAACCCCCCCTCCCCATTTTTTTTCTTCAATCCTCAACCAACCTTCCACTCTTTACACAAGTAAATGTTACTTCCCATACCATGATCACTCATATTTCAAAGAGTTTTGAGTAGAAAGTTTAAGTTTAAAGGTTGCATGTAAAAGTTTTAGTGAAACTCAAAATACAACCTTGATTCTTGTGAGTTTAGGGTTGTTTTTGAGAGGACTACAAGGAATGAAAAAGTGCCAAGTCTTGAGAAGGAAACTCTTGATAATTAAATGGCCATTCCCATCCATTTCATTCGGCCATGACCATATGGGAGCCGAATGAATGGTCCTTTAGATCATTCTTGTTGTTTTGCTCAAATTTTGCATGTTTATATGATAATGACTTGAATTTTGTGGTGAAAATTTGATAAAACTCCTTGCATGCTAAGTGATCATCTAGGTATAGCTTATGCTAGGCTTGCATGTCAATTTTATGGTAGAACATATGTAGAAAATGTGTTGTTTTGGTTTGCAAAATCCGAGGACATACATGCATGTGGATTTCTATTAGAATGTTGTAAGATTTTGATCATTTGGAAAGATTTTGTTAGTGAGCCTTAATTTCAGTAGGAATAATGTGTTAATATTGATTTATGCTTCTTGTTGCATGGTAATAATTCGTGGTTATCTTTTATAAAATGCATATCTTGTGGTTTCAAAAACTTAATGATTGGTGAGTTGAGAAATGTGATCTCTTTTGTTTTGCCATAATTGTACCTTAGGTAAGGATGATCTCACCCAAGGTTATTTTGAGAATAAGGGAGTTAATTCAGTAGAATACCATGTATAAGTCTTGGTTTAAGTATTGAGTTGTTTTTAGTTGAGTTTGTCAAGTCAAAACCTTGGAAAATGAGAGTTATAGTTTCTGCAGAAAAATCAGTTTAGCACCCTGAGGTTTAGAGTAAGTTTTGACCATGTCATTGATGTGCACTTTGAGACCCAAGCAACCAGAAGTTAGTATTGGGAGTATATAAAAGGTTTTAGGAGTTGGTTGGAGGTTTGCATGTCTTTTGGTTAGGTGCACAAGTAGAATAACAAAATCTGTCCAGCAGGGGACAGTTTTGTTGCAACTTAGAAATAGGAAGATTTGACCATGTCATGGGTAGGCCCTCATTAGGCCCTATTGGGCCTTAGTTAGAGGGAGTGTCAGAGAAGTTTTTCCAACCATAGTTCATAGGATATGAGTTAGAATCATGTGTCACAAGTTAATTCAAGTCAGGGCGTTTTCTGACCAGAAAATAGGGGAACCTTGGACTTTTAGCTTAGGCCCAAGAAGGCCCAAGCCAGGCCCTTGAGCCACATCAAGGTTGTGAGATGCCCTTAGGTCAGGAGAGTCTTGTGTAAAAGTTTTGAAGGAAAAATTGTAGTTTAAGAGTGTCTAATGCACTCAAGAAACCATATTTGTCATTTTGAAATTTGCACCAGTGAGCGCTTTCACTTATCACATAGTTTTAGAACACTTAGAAGTGAGTATTAGGTCGACCACCATAGTTATAAGATGGTATAAGGTCAGTAGAGCTAAAGGCACAAGTGAGGGTCAATAGGTTTTGGATAATTTAGGAAAGGCACATCGAGTTAGGAAGCCAAAATTAGAAGACCTTGTCTATTTTAGCGACCAAGTGACTTAAGTGGTGAGTCGAGATCATCCAAGCCTAGTGTTGCATTATGGTATATATGGTGTTATTTGGTGTTAATATATGATATGTGAATATGTGGCTATGTGTGTACTTTTGTAATTTAAAAGTGAATATAAAATTAAGTGTGTATAGGCCTAAGTGCCATCCGTGTTTAATTTCAAATTGTAAATAGGTTAAGATGGTAAGAATATATTATAATGAGGATTATTATTATTATGTAGGATCTCGAGACGAGGGAAAACTTGCCATAAAGGTCGAGTGAAGCTCCAGTTGCTCCTACCAGTCAAACCAGACCAGCCTTTCTCAAGGCAAGTGATTCAACTTGACCTTCGTATTTACTGCTAATAGTTCATACATTGCTACAAATATCCTGTGTCATTTGATATATTAAATCAAGCGTATCTTATGTTTATCTTTGAATTATATAGAGATGCCATGAACCCTCGAGTACGTATTGCAAGTAGTTCAAAAGTCTTTTCATGATAGTTGAATGCCATGATAAAATAAAGAGTTGTTATAATACTTGATTGATCCTCTTGATTAACATGCTAATGATTCCTAAGTATTAATATCTCACCCTGAAACTTGAACCCCTATAAAACCTTACCTTGAACTCTGATAGTCAGATACTTACCAACGTGATTCCTCATTGATTGATACCCTCTTTCTTATCCTAAAGCTTGATAATTCTGATATATCCTGAGTTAAAGATCATTTTAACATACCCTAACACCCTTAGTATTCATAAAGCCTACCTTCTTGATGATCCAGCACTTGAACCTTGATGAGAAACCATTGCTTAAAGCCCAATTTGGCATTACCCTTTTATAATATCCAATAGCCTCACTGAATTCCCTTGTCTAAATCTTTGAGATATGAAAACCATTCAGTTACTTTAATAAAGTATAGTTTTGTGAATCATGGCCCTGAGATTTAGTACCATATTTCCCGTGTTTCGAGTTGATCTATATTCCCTTAATAAAAATGTTTACTGTTAAAAGAGATTTTGTTATAATTCGGCATCAGTTTTTGAAATAAATAAAATGTGGGTTTTCAGTCCCAAAGGGGGATAAATGTTTTCCTTGAATAGTGGATCTGGACTGAGACGCGAGTCCTTTCCACACTTATATTAGGCTTAAAAGTTGCCTAGGGATTCCCGTTAATGTATTAGAACCCAGCGAGGTTCGGGATTACTTCGCGGCTGATCACCGGTTGTAATCCGTAGCGTCATATAATGATTTTGATTAAGACATGATTTTAAAATTGTTTTATTACAAGCAAAATGATGCCATCTCGCACAGTTTTATCTCTCGTTACCATTGGTTATGTCTTTCCATTGTCATTCTTTAATGTATATCTTGATTTATGTTTTGTGTCGTACTGTTAGCACTTGTTGAGCATTTGGCGCACTCCTTGCTTTACCCTGATATTACAGTTAGCAGCTATGGTTAGATTCAAGCAGACTGCCCGTAAGACCTGTGATGCTGTTGCTTATGTTCGAGCTCAGGTAGAATAAGTGATAGTAGTTTGTGTGAGGACTCGGTATTCAAAATCAGATGTAATAGTTGGTAGTGTTGGGCTGTTCCAAACCCTAAACTGTAAGATCTTGGATTTGGTTGTGTTATCTCTTTTAAAATTTTGTAATAGCTATATTTAATTTGCTGTTTAAGTTGGGGGCGTGACAGGTTTTGGTATCAGAGCTACGGTTTAGAGTCCCTGGACAGCCCAAATAGGTTATAGGATATGTGTGTAGGTTATAGATAATATGCGAGAGAGTAGGTTAAGTAAATTATTATTAATACTCCTCTTATTGGTTGTCACCAAAGGGTGCATTCCTCGTCATCCTCTGGGTCGGACGACACTATTGCTTTCTTCGTGTATGCTGAGTTGAGGCGCGAGTTCGACATGCTTCAGGGCAAGTACGACCGACTGATAGACCGATTGAAGAACGTGTATCCGGACAGCCGAAACTACGAAGGGAAGCCCAAGGAGCAGATGACTGCGAGACTTGAGACCTTGGTTCAGTACGTCAATACTAAGCTTGAGGAGATGCCAGCGCACCGGGACCGTACCAGCCAGTATGTCATTCAGATGGTGGCGGATGAGCTCCAGAGCATTGTGAAGACGCTTCGAGAGAAAAAGACTACCAAGCCCCGTTCAGATGGAGTGGAGCCTTAGTTCTTTCCATTTACCTTTCATGTTGTTGTACTATCAGACTATATGGAATCCCCAGTTATTTTCGTTGTTTCCTTTAAATAAGCCTGTTATTCCTAGAATCAGACTTTGTCCCAATCCTATGTATTGTGACCTTTAAAATTTCAATAATTATATTCTATTGTTCCATTTGCTCTCAACTGTTATTTTACGTTTTTATATGCATCATCATATCTGCTTAATTTGGAAACTTGACCCCATATGTAAATAAGAATGCCATGCGATACCCTCGAATCATTTTATCATTCATATCTGTTTTGACATAACTCTTATTTCAGGATTATGCCTCCCAAAAAGAACCCAACAACCACATCCACCACAGACCCAAATATTCTTATATTACTGGAAACTTTGCAACAGCAAACCAATGCTATAGCTCAACAACAACTAACTCTTCAACAACGAATTGAAAACCAAGATAACCGTGAGCCACACCAACCACCTGAACCACCAGTACCACCTAGACAAATTGTCACTTTCAAGGCTTTTCAGAATGTGAATCCACCTGCATTTCATGATACCACTGATCCAGTGATAGCTAACACATGGATCAAGGAGATGGAAAGGGCTTTTGAGTTGGTACAATTAGGAGGCGATCAGATGGCGCCGTATGCTACTTACTTCTTGAAGGGAGAAGTCATCTATCGGTGGGAATCAGTAAAAGCTATGGAAGTCACTCAGCAGGTTTCTTGGGAGAGATTTAAGAAGTTATTTCTGGACAAGTATTACCTCAAGTACATGCAGAATCAGATGGAGCTAAAATTTCTTGAGTGGAAGCAAGGGAACATGACGGTATTGGAGTATGAGAAGAAGTTCACTGAGTTGTCAAGATTTGTGACAAAGTATACCAGCACTGAGGAAGAAAAAGCAAAGAAATTTCAGCAAGGATTGGAGCCTTGGATCAGAGATAGGGTGGCTATGTTTGAGCTTGAAACTTATGCGGGAGTAGTACAGAAAGCTGCTCTGATTGAGAATAATGGGATGCAGTCAAGGAAAGAGAGGGATAACAAGAAAAGTGTAATAACCCCAATTTTTGGAAAATTTTTGAAACCCTTATGAATAGTGTTTTTGCTGAATGAGAAAACTTTCATGCCACACTAGGTAGGGGTTCTTTTATGGATATTCTGAGATTTTATTGGCACTCTAGATGGTATATAAGTGTATGTAAAGATCGTCAGAATCCAATTTCGAACACTTTGATTTTTCCCGGAAATCCACTAGATACAGAAAGAATTGAGTATAAGGTAACAGGATAAAAAGGATTTAAATAAAAGGATTTAAATAAAAGGATTATAAGAAAGGATCATAAAAGGATTATAATGTATTGAGAAAGGTTAAGGAAACCCAAGTAATAAGATCTCGGGTATGATCCCTCAAACGAGAACGAAAGTTAAGCGAACCGTATAACAGATCAGCGGTCATTAGGCAAACAATTAGAAGCTAATCAAAGAGATTAGAGGGGATGATGTCATCCAACCAATGAGAAGAGGGCAAGAAAGGGATGATGACATAGCAATATGACATAAGCATGACATAAGGGGAAGGAGGTGTGGTTGGTTTTTAGCCACACAATTTTCAAGGTTAATAAGGTAATTAACCAAAATCAAATCAAAAACAACCAACCAAAACAAATCAAGCAAAACACAAAAAACATTTCATCTTCTTCATCTTGCTCTCGGCCTTTCATCTTTTCCAAGGATAGAAAAATCAAAATCCTAGCTCCAAGCATTGTTAAATCACAAGGTAATTATCTAAGGTTCCTTGTACATAGATATGGATATCCTATAAGTTTAAGCTTCTAATTTCTTCACAATCTCTTCCAATAAATCAAGGAAGAAGATGGTGAATAGTAACCTTCAAGAAATAACTTTGGTTTTCTTGATTTTTTATGAAAGTTCAAGGTAGCTTAAGCATAGATCAAGGCTTCTTTAGGCTTCCTAGCTACTCACATCACTTCAAGGAAGGTATATCATCTCCAAACCCTAGCTTTACATTTATATTAGAATGATTTTGGTTGTTATGGTAATAAAGTAGCTTAATACTTGTTGGTTTAAAGTTTGGGTTGGAATGGTGGTGAATGGAGTGTTGAAATCTTATGGTTTGGTTAAAGGATTTAAGTATAGTTAAATTCAAGTTTAAGAATAAGTATATTGTTAATATTGAGTTGATTGGGGCTGTTGTAGTGTAATGGATGGACTTTGGTTGTATGAATTGATTGGTAGTTGGATTGATGTGAATTGGAGTGTTATAAATTTGGGAAATCGCGTAAACATAGCCGTCGTAATGCCCGATTTACCGTAGACTGTTTTTGTTCTTAACATCAGAACCCTTGAACTCTCTGTTAGGTTTTTACCATTGCCATGTTTAGATAGTTCATGTTACGAGCTTCGTTTTGATATGTGGTTCGTTTGATTCCGATGTACGGTTTAGGAGAAACGGACATTTTAAGTAACGACGTTTCGCGAACAAAACATTACCCCTCGCCTTACATTGAAACATAGGTTAAAGACCTAAAAATGGTTAATTGGTGTATGAAACAATTATGTTAAGTGTGTTAGGCAGTTGGTAAGACACTCGCGAAGGAATCGCCTTAAAACTCGTAATGGTTAAATTATTAAAAATGGTGGAGCCGAGGGTACTCGAGTGACTTAAGAGAATCAGTAAGCGCAAAACGAGCGTTAGAGTCTGAGTTGGTTAGAGTATAGATTTACAAGTGACTTTGGTTTAATTCCAACTTACTTGTTGCTTATAGGTTACCAGACTCGTCCCGAGCCATTCGTAACCCCCAGTCTCTCAAGCAAGTTTTCTACCCGTTATACTGTTGCTGTGATGTATATATGTATATGCATTATCTTGTGATAGATGCATGTTGGTTAATTAGCAAATTTTGCGATATATTGAAGCATGCTGATATGGTATATATGCATGCCTGTTTCGTATTCTTGCCATATATCTGTTGGTTCAGTTGATAATACCTATGCTAGAGAATAGCGGTAATTTGCATATACCCTTAGTATAGGGACCCAAAGGTGAAAACATTTTCTAAAACCGGGAGTCGAGGATCCCGAGTAGATTTTATATATATATATTTATATATATGGTTATAGTTTTCAAAACTATTAATCGAATAAGGTTTATTCGATAACTTTATATTATTTAATGAATATTATTTCGAATATTCATTCGAGGGCTTATGACTCGGCTTATTTATTTATTGAATATTATTTCGAATATTCATTCGAGGGCTTATGACTCAGCTTATTTATTTATTGAATATTATTTCGAATATTCATTCGAGGACTTATGACTCAGCTTATTTTATTTATTGAATATTATTTGAATATTCATTTGAGGATCTATGACTCCGATTATTTGCTGAGATATATTCTTTATTTATTAAAGAATAAGGTGTCGATAATCAAACTTACTTTTGATTATTCAAATAAAGATAGTACTTTCGTATAAGTATATCTTTGGTTATTTAATATTCATTTCAAGTATAAGTTTTAAAACTTCTACTTCAATTATTTTTATAAAGATTATTCTTTATGGGAATATTATTTAAATAATAATATTCAGATATTTTCTAATATTGGGACTGATTTATTTTGTTAAATCAGCATCACTCCAAACATTCTTAAAAATGTTTTGCGAGTCTTCAAAATGATTTTTAAAAGTTAGAGCGGATCCCAAAACTCATTTTTATATTTAAGATCTCCTTTCGAAGGGGATTTAAATACTCGCTCAAAACCTGAGGGATCCGGCTCTGTGGTGTGTTTTATATTCGCAACAAGGTTGCTGTTTTGATAAATGAATTGATTACTTACCCAACACTCGGGAAGTAAAATTCTTGGAACAAGTTAATCCATTAACAGGCATCGCTGGGAAATATCGGTGAGTTCTCCTTTCCAACAATACGACTTCTTGGTGGAGCCGTATCAACAAGTTTCTACTTGGGAAAGGGGGAACGAGCTTTACGTTTCAGAGTCATGGATTTCATCTGAACTAGGAGTGGCGTAAGTGGTCGAGTGGCGCCGGCCCAGCCTTATTATATTGGCCCAAATGGCCTGGAAGTTCCGCTAAGGCGGTCCATTCCTTAGGAGTTCAGTGTTCGGTTGACAAGTAAATCCGACAGGTTCTCCTCTACATGTAGAAAATGGTGGGGTTGCACTACTACGACTGATCATCGTAAGTGGTCTTCCTGGCGCGGCAAACTCCCGTAATGAGTTCATCATCCAATTGGATATTTCTGCAACACTACCCAGAGCACTTCGATAGAAAGGCTACGGTTGGGCGATTGTTGAGTGTTGGCAGGGTCAAGTTTTCAAAATGATGTTTGCATCAAATGAAGTATCTCGTAACTTCATTTTATTTTGATGATATTTTAAAGATTTAATCTATTCAAATCTGGTCTTGTAGTCTCATCTATGTGATGAACTTTTGAAACTAATTATAACTTGAACGGTGGTAGTTCAAGTAGTATTTGGAAAAGATATAAGTATATTGGAGTATCTTGTAACTTCATCTTTTAAACTTATATCTAGTAAATGATTATCTTATGCATGACAAAGATTTTCAGAAAAACGTTGAGACAAGGTTAGATATATGAGATCACCTTGCAACGATATTTTTATACAGTTATAACTGGAACTCTGTGTATATTATGCATGGAAGAGGACTTCCAAGATTTTGAAAAGTATATATGTATATATACTGAATATTTTGCGACTTCATCGCATTAAGATATCAACTTGGTTCATTTCTTTTGACCAAGACTTTCATGAGTACTATGAGAAGGCTCATATATTGTAATATTATACATATTATTTTGGTGGGCTTGCTGCTCACCCTTGCTTTCTTCTTTCATCACACAACATCAGATAGACAAGATGAACAGGACCAAGCTCCCAATTCGCGAGCGGATAGGAAACGTTCCGCAGTTTCCTATAGGCGTTGATGTCGCTGTAGCTGAGGTAGGAACTACCAATAGGCTAGGCTTTCAACTTTTGATGTACCAGACTTATGTATATTATGAATTGTAATAATGGCAAAGAAATGTAAATTTATTCAGAAACCTTTTAAGGTGTATTGGCAATAATTGTGGAATAAAGACTTGTGATTATTTTTGGATATTCATCTCTGAGACTATAACTTGTGGTGTGTGTGTTTATTGTGGGGTCACAGTACAGAGTAGTTGATTATTATTAAGATTGGGTGTTATTAAGGGAAATGGAACTCGTGACACCCCGATTTGGGGGTGTTACAGAAATGGTATCAGAGCTAAGCGTTATAAACCTCAGAGATGATGTGACGTTAAGATAATAAGTTCACTAAGATAATAAGAACTCTTGCCAAGTTCATAGTCGGGCTACCTAACGTAGTACTGACAGTTAAAACCCTTATGGGAACCCTTATAAATATCGTGATAGAAGCGTAGTTCGTTATCGTATATGTAGCGGGACTCCGAACCCTGAGGTTGAGGAGCAACAACGCGATGATGTTTTATTACTATTGGAGATCATTGTGGATCCGATAGGCCCTAATGAGGACCGGATGATGTTCATATTGAGGATGTAGCGGTTGAGGATGTTTCCTAGAAGGGATTGTTGTGAGAGGATCCGTGGAGGATCCTGACAAGAATGAATAAAACTGAGGAATTGATGACCATGGTTAGGGCGACTACCAGAGGTAGGATTGGCCGGTCACTACCGGAGGTTCGTTCAAGTTTGTAAAGATAGTAGCCCCTTTAACGCGGCTTACTCGTAAGACTGAGAAGTTTGAATGACAGAGAAATGCGAGAACAGCTTTCAAGAACTGAAGCAAAGGTTGGTGATGGCCCCTATGTTGGCGTTGCCGGATGGAAAAAGGAATTTTGTGATTTGTATGACGCTTCGCATAAGGAATTAGGGTGCTCTTATACAGCACAACAAGGTAATCGCGTACGCGTCAAGACAATTAAGGGAATATAAAATTCGATATCCCCACCCATGAGCTTGGGCTCGTGGCAATAGTTTTGCCCTAAAGATTGGAGGCACTACTTGTATGGAGAGAAGTGCGAGATTTACCTAAGCCATAAGTGCTCTAGTACATTTTCCGTAGAAAGAGCTCAACATACGCCGAGAGGCGGTTAGAGCTAATCAAGAATTATGATGGAGATTCTTTATCATTCGGGGAAAGCCAATGTGGTGGCTGATGCCCTTAGTAAAAAGGAGAGACTCAAGATATAATGTCTTTGGGAGAGTTTATAAGAGATTTTGAGAAATGGAAATAGAAGTGAAGGTAACCGGAGCCGGTACCGAAAAGCTGTTTGAGATTGCAATACAGCCGAATTATTGGAAAAGAACATATTGTGCCAGAAAAAGTGATGAATGAAGGCAGAGCCAACAAATAGATAAGATTAATACCGAGAAAGATGATAAGGGAATAATGAGGTATTCCTACAGAATTTGGGTTCCAAAAGTTCAAGAGCTTAAGGATGAGAACTTAGATGAGAGCCATAGTTTGAGGAATAAGATTTAGGGCAAACCCTGAATGTGATAGTCAGGGAGGTTGCCATCAAGAAAGAAAGAACCCATAATAGTGGAAAACAAGGTTTTTAATGTATAAGATAACCCCGATTATGGGAGAAGGTTGAAACATTTCATACTAAGGAAACAGAAAGTCGAGTAAGGAAAGGAGACCCGAGACGGTACTCCTATACAATTTATGGACCTGTCTAGACAGAACTTAGACTATTATCCCCAACCACCACCTTGAGGAAACAATGCGGTAGGAAATTCTTTCAGGACCTTTAAGTCTCTAAGCTCTCAGAGTTCCAAGGAACAGGTTGACCTAGTCGAGGCAAGAGCCTGGCTAAAGGAAATAGAGGAATCATTTGAGATTCTAATGATTGACGAATCACAAAAGACTGTTTTTGTCACTTACCCTCCTAAGAGAGAGACCACCCGCTGGTGAAAGGCCAAGGAAGGCACGAGCAAGAGATTATAATAAACTGATTTAAGTTCAGTCAATTGTTTTCGGGAAAGTAATTCCCAAGATGGAGATAGTGTAAAAGCTTTGAGCTAGAACAAACGCGACGAGTATGATGAATTATGAATCTAAGTTGTAAAAGTTATCAAGATTCGTTCTGAGGACACGAATCCAGAATGACGGGATGTTTGAAATCAATGCTTATGTTGTGTTGGTTCATGAAATAATGATAAGAGAAAGGAAAATAAAAAGAAACTGAAGTGGAAAGGAATATAAAGGCAATAGAGTTTGAGGAATGATAAGGAGTTGGGTATGAGGAAACCCTAAAGACTCGTAGCAATAGAAATAGAAAAGTATGTAATCGTCAGGATGAGGGTGATTCACCATGAGTTAAATTGATGGTTGAAGGCATAAGAGATACATATATTTTATCCCCTGTAAGTTGGGAGGATTCGAGGAAACCTTGAGATAGTTCGAAGGATAAATATGAGACGCGGATAGACTGAGGAGACAAGGAAGTAAGAAATTAGGAAAATTGGATGAAGGAAGTGACCTTCAAGAATGTGAAGTGTAAGACCGGTGGCTTGATACCCAGAAAGGGAGACGCCAGGTATGAAAGATATCCCAACATTGAGATGACTGTTGAGATAAACAACAAAAGTAAATAAGGAATTATTAAGAAGAAGTTCACGTTGAACACGACCAATATCTTCCAGAACATCCTGTTATCATTACCAAATCAGGAAAAAAGCGGATAACCATTTTATCTTTTGGAGGCCATATGATTGACCTCATTGAATAGATGTATTGTGAAATTAGGTATATACTATCGAGGTGGAATGATTGAATAAGATACCCTTATCAGGGATATATGACTTGATTTATCCATGGAAGGATGCATGTACCTTTTTAAAGGTGGAATTAAGGATAGAACATCGGTAACTTAAAATGAATCCTAGGGGAATGCATAAAGGTTGGCATTTCACCCTTAATAGGGATAGTATGAGTTTTGACAGTATGAATTGGAAAGGATTAAGGTAATAACCTTTAAGATCAGTGGAGAAATTTTTCAGAAGTATATAGACAATGATTCTGTATTAGTAAATGGTATTTTGATATGCCCTGTATCTAGGGAATACAGGAGGAACGATTCAAGGATAACCTTAGAGGTTTTACAAGGAGAAAGGTAATATTCAAAATTCTCAAGAATAGAAATGTTGATAAAGGAAATATGACGTAATTATAATGATGCCAAGTGGGGCACGTGTTAAACCACGAGAAGTATGGATCGAACCAGTAATGGTCGAAATTGTTCAGGGCAATTAGGACTAAGATAAAAGATGTTCTAATATGATTGAGAGTCAGTCATGACAGTGATTAACCTCTAAAGACTGAGGCAATAACTTATGGAAAAATGGTGATATTTTTTTTACTCATCAGATTTTAAGGAAAACATCTTCACATAAGCAGTGATTGAAATGAGGTAGAAAATTTATTTGGAGGTGGTTAAAATGACATTGACTGTAAGGAAATTTTACTATCAGGAAAGGCCAAAGAGGTGGCCGACACTTTAAAGGTAAGAGGATAATTATAGGCGCTTGTGCCAAAGGAATACAGTGATGATGGTTAAAGCTATGCAGGTTGTATTATGGTTTGGAAGATTGACATTCCTTCTGATGACTGTGCAATACCCAACCGTAATAGTAGTTGGTAAAGGTTTAATTCGTGTAATCGCCATGAGCGGGCTATCTATCTCAGAAGAACTATCTTGAGATAATCCAGGACCATGTTTCAAAAAGGACTAAACGAACCTTTGAGTTAAGTCTTCTATTGAAGGCATACGATTAAGAATGGTATTAACCTGCTATCGTTGCTTTGATGAAACTCTTCTGCAATTTTATCTACTTCATGTCATGAAAGTACGTCAAGTTCAGGAGTGTTCTTCATGAATCATGAACGGTGATTATGTTACCTCCTTAGAAGAATAGATACGAGATGTATGGACTCCGTATGGTTAGCTATTAAGACTTCATGGAAAATGAATGACTACAGTAGGTCAGTGGTGGACCATAGTAAGGCAGCAATGATTCTGCGAGTAATGAGCTGATTACAACCGTGAGAGTTGTATTGGAATGGGTGTTGAGATTGAGTACCACTAATCGGGTCGTGGTAGTGTATAAGTTATCATTGATAGACTAATTAAGTAGAGTATCTACCTATTGAATATTTATTCTTTCTTATCAATAGAGAGTCGTATTATTATACGAGGAAGGTTGCGGTGCAAGCATAGAATTCTAGTAACGATGATGTCTAGAATGAGATCCCAGATTCGATTTTCGATATCGAGGGAGTTTCAAAGGTGATTGTGTATAAGCTCGAGGAAGAGCATGGGTCCATAGAATGATGGACGGAATAGCAAAAATATTTAGCATGTGAAATGCGATGCTAATACTTGATGTTGATATAATATACACATATGTTTTGTTCTCCTATGACAAACCTCTATAGTTCAGAGGTAGGTTCCAAGCCAGATATTTGTGGCAGTATATTTTTTTTCATATACAATTCTCTTCAATTCGTTCTTTTCTCTTCTTTTCATTTCATGTAAGCTGAGAAGAACAACCCTTCCAGAAGGGGAGGTATTGCCGAATGACTATCTATCTGTGTGATAGAAGCCTAGTAGGATACCACTATGTTTAATTGCTTGTCAAGTACTAAAGGCTGGCCACCTTCTGTACTAACTATGCGATATAACAAGTGTTCATGATCATAGTGATCTCTCAATAAATTCTTTTACTTCTATAGATGATCAAGCTTTCAAATAGAAGCAGCTGAAAGGAGTAGTATATTGGGGTATTCGGAATGGAAACACATTCGTGATACTAAGGTTGACGTTATTAAAAGGTTATAGAACGCTAACGAGCAAAAGTATAACCAGTATATTTGGACGGAAGGTAGTAGCTTACGAACTGGAAAAGAAGGGTATTGAGAAGCAAAAGCTCTAATGCTAAAGCTATATGAGAGTCTGTGCAATAGACTTGAAAGAATTTGGAATGATCACTTAACGGATTGAGTTTTCTTACGATAGATCATATGTCAGTATCGAGGTATCGCCTTATGAGATCCTTGAGGGAAGACAATGTCGATCTCCCTTATGTTAGGATGAAGTTGTAGAGCGCAAGATGCTCGGACCAGCAGTGTCCAAAGGACCAAGGATATAATAGATTTCAGAGGACGGCTGGTAGTAGCCCAAGATGGAATAAGTATGTTGATTTGACACGAAAGGACAAAGAATAGGAAATAGGGGACCTAGTAATGTTAAGGTATCCCTTGGAAAGGATGATGAGGTTCGGAAAGAAAGGAAAGCTAAGTCCCAAATTTTGGACCCTTGGATATTAAGACGTATTGGGAAGTTAGCATATGAGCTAGCCCTACCCCGAACATGTAGCAAGTCATAACGTGTTCCACGTATCAATGTTAAGGAAGTGTAATTCGGATGCCAGATAAATAGGGGCATATGAGCATAGACATGCAACCAGACGTAACCTATATGGAGCAACCAGGAAGGGTTATAGATGAAAAGGAACAAGTGCTTAGGAGAAGGGTTATCAAACTAGGCAGAGTTTGGTGGTAGGACCACAATGTGGGAAAATTTACTCGAGAGTTAGAAAGTGCAATGCTAAGGAGTATCCCTATTCATTTCTATCTGATTCCGGGACGGAATCCTTTTAAGGAGGGGAGACTGTAATAACCCCAATTTTTGGAAATTTTGAAACCCTTATGAATAGTGTTTTGCTGAATGAGAAAACTTTTCATGCCACACTAGTAGGGGTTCTTTATGGATATTCTGAGATTTTATTGTACTCTATATGGTATATAAGTGTATGTAAAGATCGTCAGAATCCAATTCCGAACACTTTGATTTTTCCCGGAAATCCACTAGATACGAAAGAATTGAGTATAAGGTAACAGGATAAAAAGGATTTAAATTAAAGGATTATAAGAAGGATCATAAAAGGATATAATGTATTGAGAAAGGTTAAGGAAACCCAAGTAATAAGATCCCGGGTATGATCCCTCAAACGATAAACGAGAACGAAAGTTAAGCGAACCGTATAACAGATCAGCGGTCATTAGGCAAACAATTAGAAGCTAATCAAAGATTAGAGGGGATGATGTCATCCAACCAATGAGAAGAGGGCAAGAAAGGGATGATGACATAGCAATGACATAAGCATGACATAAGGGGAAGGAGGTGTGGTTGGTTTTAGCCACACAATTTCAAGGTTAATAAGGTAATTAACCAAAATCAAATCAAAAACAACCAACCAAAACAAATCAAAGCAAAACACAAAAACATTTCATCTTCTTCATCTTGCTCTCGGCCTTTCATCTTTTCCAAGGATAGAAAAATCAAAATCCTAGCTCCAAGCATTGTTAAATCACAAGGTAATTATCTAAGGTTCCTTGTACATAGATATGGATATCCTATAAGTTTAAGCTTCTAATTTCTTCACAATCTCTTCCAATAAATCAAGGAAGAAGATGGTGAATAGTAACCTTCAAGAAATAACTTTGGTTTTCTTGATTTTTTATGAAAGTTCAAGGTAGCTTAAGCATAGATCAAGGCTTCTTTAGGCTTCCTAGCTACTCACATCACTTCAAGGAAGGTATATCATCTCCAAACCCTAGCTTTACATTGTATATTAGAATGATTTTGGTTGTTATGGTAATAAGTAGCTTAATGCTTGTTGGTTTAAAGTTTGGGTTAGAATGGTGGTGAATGGAGTGTTGAAATCTTATGGTTTGGTTAAAAGATTTAAGTATAGTTAAATTCAAGTTTAAGAATAAGTATAATTGTTAATATTGAGTTGATTGGGGCTGTTGTAGTGTAATATGGATGGACTTTGGTTGTATGAATTGATTGGTAGTTGGATTGATGTGAATTGGAGTGTTATAAATTTGGGAAATCGCGTAAACATAGCCGTCGTAATGCCCGATTTACGGTAGACTGTTTTTGTTCTTAACATCAGACCCTTGAACTCTCTGTTAGGTTTTTACCATTGCTATGTTTATAGTTCATGTTACGAGCTTCGTTTTGATATGTGGTTCGTTTGATTCCGATGTACGGTTTAGGAGAAACGGCCATTTTAAGTAACGACGTTTCGCGAACAAAACATTACCCCTCGCCTTAAATTGAAACATAGGTTAAAGACCTAAAAAGGGTTAATTGGTTTATGAAACAATTATGTTAAGTGTGTTAGGCAGTTGGTAAGACACTCGCGAAGGAATCGCCTTAAAACTCGTAATGGTTAAATTATTAAAAATGGTGGAGCCGAGGGTACTCGAGTGACTTAAGAGAATCAGTAAGCGCAAAATGAGCGTTAGAGTCGGAGTTGGTTAGAGTATAGATTTACAAGTGACTTTGGTTTAATTCCAACTTACGTGTTGCTTATAGGTTACCAGACTCGTCCCGAGCCATTCGTAACCCCCAGTCGCTCAGGCAAGTTTTCTACCCGTTATACTGTTGTTGTGATGTATATATGTATATGCATTATCTTGTGATAGATGCATGTTGGTTAATTAGCAAATTTTGCGATATATTGAAGCATGCTGATATGGTATATATATGCATGTCTGTTTCGTATTCTTGCCATATATATCTGTTGGTTCAGTTGATAATACCTATGCTAGAGAATAGCGGTAATTTGCATATACCCTTAGTATAGGGACCCAAAGGTGAAAACATTTTTA